>NC_061122.1:158275472-158442781 GCF_002878395.1 Capsicum annuum | reverse complement strand
ACTACTACTACTACTACCACCACTACTACTACTACTACTACTACTATTATCAATACTGTTACTACCATTACTGGTACTACCACTACTGCTGCTATCACTACTGCTACTACCCCTGCTACTACTATTGCCGCTACTACTGCTGCCACGACTACTACTACCGCCACTACTGTTGCTACTGCCACTGCTGCTACCATCACTACTACTACCATAACTACTACTACGGCCACTACTACTACCACCACTGCTACTACCACCACTTGTACTACCATCACTACTACTACTGCTGCTACTACTATTACAACAACTACCACCACCACCACTAGTACTAATATAATGCTTTGGATTCTGAACCCCAGACACTACATGGTGCTCATAATCACGAAGGACCATAAGATAACCCTTGACTGATATCTATGATTGAGCACAGAATAATACACTATAAAAATGCAAAAACTGGCAAAAAACTACCATAAGGTTCAAAAATTGAAATACAATTGAAAAATTAAATACTGATGAACATTTAGTCTGAAAAAACCTCTAAGTTTTCTGAACTATGGAGTTGATGGGAAAATCCCCCAACTAACTCTATCTACTGAAATGCTAAATCTAATGCAATAATAAAATAAGGAACATCCTCGAATGATGAGGACTCACTACTAAGTCTACTGCTGCTGGATGAATCTGAACTACTAAGGATACTCTGGATCCTATGCTCTTAAACCTATGGTATAAGACACCGTTAAGCAAGAGAAAAGTATGCATCAGTATGTGGGAATATATTGGTATGCTAGATGAGGTAAGGCTGAATGCAAGGGTTTACATGCATGTACAATACTGACTAAATATCATGAGACTACTAAATGAGGATACATGCATGAGTGCATAAACTATAACTAAAATCATAGTAACACTGAATACTGAATATTGAATTCTCATAAATGGATTTCTAATTACTAAGTCTACTGATACTGATATCTAATTGATTGAGGTTGAGATCAGTCCTATCTAGTAGGTGATCTCTAAATATACTGATAATAAATATAATTAATTAAATCTAAGATCATTCTATTTAGTGGGTGATCTCTGAATCTAATGGTACTAATACTGATACTGCTTGACTAAATCTGAGATCAGTCTTATCTAGCAGGTGATCTCTAAATCCATTGATAATACTATTGAGTGATTGTATCTAACAGTCCTAAATCTATGCTACTAAGCTAAGTTCTTTTACTGAGATTGATTTTGAAGCTGAGACTGTGGGAGGTAGTTATCTAACGACATGCCCCTTCTAGCTATGTTTGGGGTCAAACCTGTAACTCCACTTGGAAGGGTTTCAGGACCATGCCACGGGTAAAGACAACTTCTGTCGTGGAGTCAATCCTATCTAATGGGTGACCCCTGGGATCAGTCCTATACTAACGAGTGACTCCTGAGTATGTCTGTCCTATCTAGTGGGTGACATCTCATACCTACATTGGCTACATAGTTCTAGAATTTAAGGATTACCTCTAGGGATCTCTGTCCTATCTAATAGGTGAGCCCCTATCCCTAGGCTTGCTCGGTGCTAAATTGTAGTCCCAACTAAAAGACTTTAAACTAATTCTTAGACTGTACTAGGCTTAGCTGAATTTGTTACTGATCGTACTGATTAACTGAGCTAAGTTGAGTTTACTGAGTTTCATTAACTGACAGAATACGTTTGATTTCTGAATTGATTATTGAGCTAAGCTAAGATTTCCTAAGTTTTGGGACTGTTTGAGTTCTACTGATCATGGCTAGATTGAGATTATCTTGAAAACTGATACTGGCTTTAAACAAAAAGCTAATTTTTCAAGTATAAATACCCCCAAGACTCGATAACTTAAATAATACAAGACAAGACAACTCATACATAATATGACAATAGGCTATCATTCATAACACAATCAATGAAGCATCTTTTTAAGCACTTAGAAGTATTAAACATATAAATATATAGGGAGTGCATACTATTATCTCATAATTCATTCAATAAGGAATGCACATGAGTAGGAATACATGCAACATATCATAATTCATTCACTAAGGCCTTTTAACAAATACTTGGCATGCATTAGCTTATACACAATTGGGGATTTCTTGTCAATATGCTATAATGACTCTATTTCCTTCACAAGCATTTTATCAAATATATGGGGAGCATACTTTATTAAATACACCTAATTAACATGGTTACATTAATCAACATACATCTTGAAGGGGTTTATTATGAACATCACATAAACATCACATACTAGGATTAAAACTTGGAACCTTTGTAAATAAAATAGGAATTAAAACTCAATAACAACATAAACTTCTATTTCAATTTACATGAATCATGAAAACTCATAAATATATAATATTTAAGTTTAGAAAAAGATTCTTGAACTTCTTGGGTGGAAGGAACCCAAGAATCAAAATCTAACATACTTGTAAATCTAGATTCTTGAAGTTCTTGAAAACTTTTGGAGGGATTATTAAGATTAATTTTGAAGCTTGGGGGCTATGGTTTTCTATCTTTGAGAGAGAATGCTTTTGTTCTTGAGGAATAGTGAAAATTATCACGCCTCAAATACTATTGGGGTGGATAGGCACCCATAGCCATAAAGGCCAGAGAGAACCAATTCATAACCTTGTACTTCTCATGCATATAACTATGACAACCAAAGGTTCTTAAAGATACGGTATTATGTATCAATGAGAATAATTACATAGGAAAGTACAAACTTATATATACAACACTTGGCCGTTGGGGCCACCACATCTAAAGGTAAGACACTACCATAACTTTACATTAGTCTACAAAGCCTCTAAAAGATGCATAGACTTAGTTAGGGTCGGGACAAACCCTCTCCCTTCTCTGGACTTCCTGCACAATACGAAAATATATAGAATAGACTCAGAGAGCCTTGAATCAACATGGAGCTCACCAATAGTCACTGAATAGCCTGCGCTCTTACTAGTAAGGTGTATGAGCTAAATTACCTATGCCTGCAACATGAAATATAGGTCCCACATGAGAGACGTCCGTACGAAAATATATATACTTATGGGGCTACATACATTATGTTCCTTTCTTCATTTTTACCTTTCTTACTTCATAATCTTTGTAAGCCATATATAATGTAAATGACCAATTGATCAGTTGTAAATAGATAAATTAGGATTGGCCTATGCTAGGCTTACGCCCCTGAGCTGCTACCTACATATAAAGATTGGGATTGGCCCATGCTAGGCTTATTCCCCTGAGCTGCCACCCATATATAAAGGTATTGAGATCGGCCCATGCTAGGTTGCTGCCCCTGAGCTGCCACTTATTTTACAGATTTGCATTACTTAGTTTGTTTAACCTTTGAGATTGTTACTTTTGGTGGTCATAACATTATTGTACCTTGAAATAGTAATCCACCAATAAGAGATATATAAATGGGTATTTAATGCAATAACAATGAGGTAGGGAGATGTTGGCACAAAAATGAAGTGTTTAGAAGCTAAATATAACACATGGGTCTTATTTAAGTAAACGGAGAACTCCTGAAATTCTATAGTGAAAATAGACGTGCAGGTTTAATAATAAGCATGTATTGAGGTGTTTTAACATGTTAGAGAGTGGGAACAAGGTCATTGACTACATGGGATATAATGGAAACGTATTATACCTACATACCATACATGTCCTTATAAGGTTCACCGAAGCCACCTTGGCTTCATTACACATACCAAATAATATGCAAAACAGATTAGGCAGTAAGCAAATGCAATAATTAGTTCGGGGGTGTACCGCCACACCTTTCTTCTATATTTCATTACAAAATAATCATACGTTTCTCCAACATCAACCTAGAATGCGATAACATAGACATACAAAACAGTCCATAAAACAGCCTTAAATTCCATTTATTGTAGCAATCAATTATTGAACTTATCCTCTCTTGAATTCTTAATAACAACACATCCATAATTCTTTTTCAAATTAACATATAAGGAGAACATAATGGAGCATTCACCTTACCTCAATTATGCAACTTATTCTTTTAATTTGAACTCCTTAAAACTTTAACTTTCAGTTTCCTTCACACTTTAAACCAAAGAGGAAAAGAGATTTCTTAATAACAAAGAAAAAGTGAGAAAGTAGTTGTTCTATATTCTGCCATGTATTTATAATTAGACACCTATAGCATGTTTTCCTAATCCTCCATGACATAATTAAGCTAAAACTTGAGTGTTTTCACTTACCTTAGCTTGCAAAGATGAGGGTTTCTTCAAGAATCCTAGAAAGAATTTTAGGGTTGCTATTGTTATCCTTGTTAAGAAAGGGAGAAAGCTGAAATTTAAAAGGGAATATTGTGGTTAAAATGAGCAAAATGCTTATTGACCTCATTTCCTGCCACAAATTAGTCAAGTAGGTGATGCACCTACTTAAAGGTTCAAGCTGCTCAAAAATCAAAGTAGGTGATTCACCTACTAGTTTAAATTATTATTTTGGGCTCAATTAACTTGGGCCTTTGGCAGATTTAATTGTTGAGCCATTTCTCCATTTTCTTCCATTTTTCTTCAATTTGGCCCAAATGAGTACATTAGTTTAGGCCTAAATTTGGTCCATAGCCATGGGCCCATTAATTTGATCCAAAAATCTTAAGTAGGTGACTCACCTACCAGCTTAATTAAGTCAAGCAACCACTTCAATATTACATTTCATTTCTACCTCCTAATTCCTTTAATCTAACTATCAACTTGTACACTTTGTCACTTTAAACTTTACCTATAAATACCAGCTTACAATCCCAAGTTTAAATAGTTGTATCGATGTTAACTTGATTGTGTCACTTAAAAACATATGGGCAACATCTATAATCTCATCTACAGCATTAATACTTACATAACAAATCTCATCTGTTACCTATACCAAAAGGCTATACCAAGTTACCTATAAATAGGGAAAGTACATGCAAAGTATGGGGTGTCACATCCTCCCCTCCTTAGAAATATTAGTCCTCGAATATTAGCATAACTATTCAACCAAAACAAGTTCAAGCCTAAGTTAAATAACCCTATTATCACATAGTACTTATATATTATACATACTTGTTATTTCTCCAATTCAGAATCTTGGACTTTTTCTTCATATTTGAACAAATAGGGGTACTTAGATTTCATCGCTTCTTCATCTTCCCATGTTACCTCTTCTACTTGTTGGTTTCTCCAAAGCACTTTTACTAAAGCTATTTATTTATTCCTTAACTTTTTAACTTGTCGATCTTGGATAGTAATAGGTATTTCTTCATAGGTGAGATCTTTTGTAACTTGTACACATCTTTTGAGATCACCCATGTACTTTCAAAGCATTAAGATGTCAAATACTAGATGAACAGTTGAGAGCTCTTGGGGTAGCTCTAATTCATAAGCATCTTGGCCAAACTTCTGAGTAATCTTGTATGGGCCTATATAACGTGGACTTAGTTTTCCTTTCTTGCAAAATCTCATAACCCCCTCCATTGGTGACACCTTTAAGAATACCCAATAACTTATACCAAACTTTAGCCTCATTTTTCTAACATCTGCATATGACTTGTGTCAACTTTGGGTTGTCTCTCACCGCTGTTGGGTCACTTTAACCTTTTCCATAGCCTGATTAATAAGATTTAGCACAAATAAGGTAGTTTCACCCGTTTCAAATCGTCTAATTGGTGATCTATACTTTTTTCCATACAAGGCTTCATATGGTGCCATTTTGATACTTGAATGATAGCTATTGTTGTAGGAAAACTCGATGAGAGGTAAATGATCATTCCAACTACCTTTAAAGTCCACTACATATGCTTGTAGCATATCTTTAAGTGTTTGAATGGTATGTTCTGCTTGTCCATCTGTTTGAGGGTGAAAAGTTGTACTTAGATTCACTTATGTTCCCAAATTTCTCCGGAAAAACTTCCAAAAATTTGTAGTAAATTGAGCTCCTTGATCTGATATAATAGAGATTGGAACTCCGTGCAATCGAACTATCTCTTTAATATATAATTTGGCATATTCTTCAACTGTGTAAGTTCTCTTAACTGATAGAAAGTATGCTAATTTGGTAAGCCTATCAACTATCACCCATATGGAATCATTCCTTTAAGATGTACGAGGCAAACCAGTGATGAAATCCATGTTAATCATGTCCCACTTCCAGATTGGAAGATTTATACATTGCATATAACCCCAGGGCTTTTGGTGCTATACTTTAACTCTTTGACAATTTCGACATTCAGCTACAAACTCTGTAATATTCTTCTTCATGTCACACCACCAATACATTCCTTTCTAATCATGGTACATTTTTGTGGACCCTGGATGGTTGGAATACCTTGAATGATGTGCTTCTATCATAATCCTCTTTCTTAGCCCATCTACATTAGGCACACACAATCTATTTTGGCATGGAAGTACTCCCTCTTGCGTAAGCTCAAATGCCATTGTCATACCATATTGGACATTTTCCTTAAGCTATAATAGAATGGGATCTGCATATTACTTCTCTTTTACTTTAGCTACTAGTGAAGATTCTGCTGCATTATGCACAATAAGCCCCTCATTTGGAGTTTCAAGAAGTTGAACCCCCAAATTAGATTGTTGGTGTAGACCCTTAGTCATCCCTTGTCGTTCTATAGACTGCCTATAAGTGACCACCATAGACTTATGACTTAATGCATTAGCTACCACATTTGCTTTTCCCATATGATTCAAGATATCAATAACATAGTCTTTTAATAACTCAAGCCATCTTTGCTGCCTCAAATTTAGGTCCTTCTGATTAAAGATATACTGAAAAATCTCGTGGTCAGTATATATGTCAACATGAATCCTATACAAATAGTGTCACCATATCTTTAAGATAAATATAACCGCTGCTAGCTCCATATCATGCGTTGGTTAATTCTTCTCATGTGGCCATAATTGTCTTGAGGTATATGCTATGACTTTACCATGCTACATCAATACACACCCTAAGACAATTCTTGAAGCATCATAATACACTGCATACCCTCTATACCTTCTGGAAGAACCAATACGGTGTGGAAGTCAACTTATTCTTCAGATCTTGGAAACTCCTTTCACATGCATCATTCCATTAAAACTTGGAAGCTTTGTGTGTTAGCTTTGTTAAAGGTTCAGAAATTGAAAAAAATCCTAAAACAAACCTCCTATAATAACCTACCAATACAAAGAGACTACGAACCTCCGTCGGAGTTTTAGGTATTTGCCAGTTCTTCACGGCTTCTATCTTTTGATTATCAACCTTTATTCCTTCATGAGATACAACATGACCTAAGAATGCCACAGATTTTAACCAAAACTCACATTTGGATAAGTTTGCGTATAGCTTACGATCACAAAGAATCTGTAACACATGTCATAACTGATTGGCATGGTCCTCATTTGATCTCAAATAAACAAGAATATCATCTTAAAAACTATCAGAAACACATCCAAGAATGGCTTGAACACCCTATTCATCAAATCCATAAAAGTTCTAGGTGCATTATTTAGCCCAAAGGACATGACTAAAAACTCGTAATGACCGTACCATGTTCGAAAAGCTATCTTGGGTATGTCCTTCTCTTTGACCCTCATTTGGTGGTAACCAGAACTCAAATCAATCTTTGAAAACCATTTGGAGCCTTGCAACTGATCAAATAATTCATCAATTCTCAGAAGGGGATATTTGTTCTTAATAGTCACCTTGTTTAGTTGTCGATAGTCAATATATATTCTCAATGAGCCATCCTTCTTCTGCACAAATAACATTGGTGCACCCTAAGAGGACACACTAGGCCTTATGAATCCTTTTTGTAGCAAGTCTTTCAATTGTTCTTTCAACTCCTGTAATTCTGCTGGGGCCATTCTATACGAAGGAATTAAAATTGGTTGAGTACCTAAAATCACATCAATAGCAAACTCTACTTCTCGTTCAGGAGGTAAACCTGGAAGATCTTCAGGAAATACATCGAGAAATTCATTTACTACTGGAATAGTTTGAAGAGTTGGTGGCTCTGTATCGGTATTCTTCACCCTAACTAGATGACATATGTAACCCATGGAAATCATCCCTTTAGCCTTAAAATAAGAAATAAATTCACCTCTTGGTGCATAAATATTACCCCTTTATTCAAGGATTGCCTCTTTTGGAAAATGCAAATACACCTTCTTAGTTCGGTAACTACTATGGCATAACAAGAAGCCAACCAATCAATATCCATTATAGCATCAAAACTTACCATTTCTAACTCATCCAGGTCAGCCATTGTATTGCGACCGCAAATTGTTATTATACAATTTTGATACACTTCCTATTTATAATAGATTCACTAATCGGCGTAGATACTTCAAGTGGCTTAACTAGCAATTCTGGTATTTTTTAAACCTTCCCGCAACCAATGGAGTGATATATGATAATGTAGAACCCAGATCAACTAATGCATATACATCATGTGAAAAGATGAATAATGTACTTGTAGCCACATCTTGAGAAACCTCTAAATTTTGTCGATTCACTAAAGCATACGTACAATTCCAAACTCCACTAGAGCTAGCTTCTCCTTTAACACCTCTACCACAACCCATAAGCTATAAACCTCTACCTGAATAAGCCACCAATGATGATGATGCAACGGTTGATCCAGTAGGTCTTATCATACCACCTACACCCCTTTGAGGGTATTCTATCATCATATGTCCTGACGTACCATACAAAAAGCAAGCATTTTCCCCAAACTGACATGTACCTAAATGAAGCTTTCCAGATTGTTTACATGGCTACTGAGGAGGCCTTAATTGGATCATACTCTCTAGTTCTTGATACCCCGTTATTTGTGAACTCTGACTCTCACTTCTTTGCCTAGATTGGTTGCCTTTAGACCTTTGAAACTATGGTGGAGCACTAGCTGCAGAATAAGAAGATAATGGCCTAGGCTATCTATTAGAAAACCAAGGCCTAAAATCTCCTTGGGATGCCATAAACTGCCCCATAGATCTAGAACTCTTGGAATACCCTTTTTCCTATTCTTGTGTTTTTCTTATTTGCCTCGATCATCCATTTCTTGTGCAAATGCTTGTATCCTTCCTATGTCCATGTCTTTGTTCAAAGCAGTAATAGTACATCTCTAACTAGATATGGATCCAATATATCCATATATCGATGAACTCTATCATCTATTGTAGCTACTACATTAGGAGCATACCTAGCCTAAGAGTTAAACCGGAGGCTGTACTCTCTCACGCTCATATTCTATTGGTGAAGATTTAGGAACGGATCCACCTAGGCTTATTGAATCTTAAATGGAAGGTAATGATCAAGAAATGCCTCTTTGAACTCGTTCCAAATTGCTGAAGGTGCATCGATACCCCTAGATTATTTCCAGTCTTCATACCAAAACATAGCCTCCCTTTTGAATCTATATGCTGCTAGCTCAACTCTCTCTTTACCCGACATATGCATGACATCTTGAGCCCTTTGGATTTGATCAATAAAGTCTTGTGGTCTTTATTAACATCTAATCCAGTGAATGTGGGAGGATCTAATTTAAGAAAATCCTACGTTCGTAGGATAGCTACCCTATCTGCACCACTAGAACCTGTGGTTGGAATGGCTTGTCCTTGAGCTTTTCCAGCACCTATATTGGCCAATAATTGTACCGTATTCCTTAGATCTTGGTCATTAGCATTAATAGGTGGTTCTAAGGATGCTATTTTTCTATTTCTTAGATCTTTTGGAGATGGAGGAGTAGAAGAAATTTGGGATATAAACTCAGCTTGAGCCTCACTTTGATTAGCTTGTCTAGGTGGCGACTTACTGGTCCCTTCTCTGGCAACCACATCTATTCTCTTACCTGTATTCTTACTTCTTCATGTAACTAGTTTCTTTACTATAATAAGAGGGAAAAAATAGGTTCAATGGTTAAATATAACTTCACCTAGAACATGAGCTCTATTGCACTATCTAAGATATGAAGAAAAAGAGACAACTCCTAAATGTCCTATAGCCTCCCCGTTTATAGATGTGGTGCACAACATGCCCATAAATAAGATTCTATATAGACACAGCTTTATAAACACCCTAAGATGACTTGCGTTGATACCATTTTTGTCATGCCTCAAATCCTATTGGGGTGGACAGGCACTCGTAGCCGTAAAGGCCAGAGAGAACCAATTCATAACCTTGTATTTCTCATGCATATAACTATGACAACCAAAGGTTCTTACAAATATGGTATTATGTATCGATGAGAATAATTACATAGGAAAGTACAAACTTATTTATATAACACTTGGTCGTTGGGGCCACCACATCTAAAGGCAAGAGACTACCATAGCTTTACATTAGTCTACAAAGCCTATAAAAGATGCATAGACTTAGTTAGGGTTGGGACAAACCCCCGCCCTTCTCTGGACTTACTGCACAATACCAAAATATATAGAATAGACTCAGAGAGCCGTGAATCAACATAGAGCTCACCAATAGTCACTGAATAGCCTATGCTCCTACTAGTGAGGTTTATAAGCTGAAGTACCTGTTCCTACAGCATGAAATATAGGTCCCCTGTGAGGGATGTTGGTACAAAAATATGTACCGAATATGTAAGGCTGAAGGTAACAACACATGATATAAGAGATCAATAGAAATCAGATACAAGTGCATAAGTAGTATTAGTATACCACCTTTATATATACTTGTGGGACTACATACATAATGTTCTTTTCTTTATTTTTACCTTTCATACTTCATAATCTTTGTAAGCCATATATAATGAAAATGACCAGTTGATCGGTTGTAAATAGATAAATTAGGATCCGCCCATGCTAGGCTTACGCCCTTGAGCTACCACCTACATATAAAGATTGGGATCGGCCCATACTAGGATTATTCCCCTGAGCTTCCACCCACATATAAAGGTATCAAGATCAATCTATGCTAGGCTTATGCCCTTGAGCTGCCACCCATTTTACAGATTTGCGTTACTTAGTTTGTTTAACCTTTGAGCTTGTTACTTTGGTGGTCATAACATTATGGTACTTTGAAACAGTAATTCACAAATAAGAGACATTTTAATGGGCACTTAATGCAACAAAAATAAGGTAGGGAGCTGTTGGCACACAAATGAAGTGTTTTGGAGCTAAAAATAACACATGGGTCTTATTTGAGTAAACGGAAAACTCCTGAAATTCTCTAGTGAAAATAGACGTGCAGGTTTAATAATAAGCATGTATTGAGTTATTTTTACATTTTAGAGAGTGGGAATAAGGTCATTGACTACATAGGATATAATATACTGACATTATGTATCACTTGTTATAGGATAACTTTGGAAGCTTACTTGATGGACCAAATGTCTAATTTCATGCCAAAGAGTTCAAAATAGAGTATGCCTTACATACCTGATTATATAACTACGAAACTAACCAAACTTGACTTTCCATCTTTTAATTTACTTATCAACAATAGAAGATATGGTAATCTTATATTAGCAACCAACCGACACATTTGGGTTATTTAACTTTAACAAAATAGTAATCGGGCAGTAAGATCTTAATCTATCAATTATGGGTGTTATTTTAACCCTTTTCTCTTCCAATTACAGCCACATACCATACATGTCCTTATAAGGTTCACCGAAACCACCTTGGCTTTATTATGCATTCCAAACAATATGTAAAACAGATTGGGTAGTAAACAAATACAATAATTAGTTCGGTGGTGTACCGTCACACCTTTTTTCTATATTTCATTACAAACTAATAGCCTTAGATCCCTTTCATTGTAGCAATCAATTATTAAACTCATTATCTCTTAAGTTCTCAATAACAGCACATCCATAACTCTCTTTCAAATTCACATACAAGGAGAACAAAATGGATCAATCACATTACCTCAATTCTGTAACTTATTCTTTTAATTTCAAATCCTCAAAACTTCAACTTTCAGTTTCCTTCACATTTTAAACCAAAGAACAAAAGAGATTTCTTAATAACAAAGAAAAAGTGAAAAAGTAGTTGTTCTATATTCTTCCATGTATTTATAATTAGACACCTATAGCATGTTTTCCTAATCTTCCATGAGATAATTAAACTAAAACTTGAGTGTTTTCACTAACCTTAGCTTGCAAAGATGAGGGTTTCTTCAAGAACCCTAGAAGGAATTTTGGGGATCCTGTTGTTATCCTTGTTAAAAAAGGGAGAATGCTGAAATTTAAAAGGGAATATTGTAGTTAAAATGAGGAAAATAGCCTGCTAAATTGATCTTATATTGAGCCCTTATTATTGACCTTATTTCCAACCACAAATTAGTCAAGTAGGTGATGCACCTACTTAAGGGTTCAAGCTACCTAAAATTTCAAAGTAGGTGATGCATCTACTTGCTTAAATCCTTATTTTGGGCTCAATTAACTTGGGCCTTTGGCAGATTTAAGTGTTGGGCCATTTCTTCATTTTCTTCCTTATTTCTTCAATTTGTCCCAAATTAGTACATTAGTTTAGGCCTAAATGTGCGCCATAGCCATGGGTCCAATAATTTAGTCCAAAAAGTTTAAGTAGGTTACTCACCTACCAGCTTAATTAAGTCAAGCAAGCACCTTAATATTTCATTCCATTTCCAGCTCCTAATTTCTTTAATCTAACTTTCAACTTGTATACTTGGTTACTTTAAACTTTAGATCCAAATACCAGCTTACAATCTCAAGTTTAAATAGTTGTATCGATGTTAACTTCATTGTGTCGCTTAAAAACATACGGGAAACATCTATAATTTTATCGACACTATTAAACTTGCATAACAAATCTTATCCTTTACCTATACCAAAAGTATATACCAAGTTACCTATAAATAGGGAAAGTAAATGCAATGTACGGGGTGTCACATCCTCCCCTCCTTAAAAACATTTATCCTCGAATGTTAGTATAATTATCTAACCGAAACAAGTTCAAGCGTAAGTGAAATATCCCTATTATCACATAGTACTTATATATTATACTTACTTGTTATTTCTCCAACTAAGCATCTTGGACTTTTTCGTTGTATGTGAATAAATGGGGGTACTTAGATTTCATCGCTTCTTCAGCTTCCCATGTTATCTCTTCTACTTGTTGGTTTCTCCAAAGAACATTTATCAAAGCTATTTCTTTATTCCTTAACTTTTTAAATGGTCGATCTAGGATAGTAAAATGTATTTCTTTATCGGTGAGATCTTCTGTAACTTGAACATATTCAGTAGGAGTAATATGATATGGATTACTCATGCACTTTCGAAGCATTGAGACGTGAAGCACTGGATGAATAGTTGAGAGCTCTTGGGGTATCTCTAATTCATAAGTAGCTTGGCCAAACCTCCAAGTAATCTTGTATGGGCCTATATAACGTGGATTTAGTTTTCCGTTCTTACTAAATCTCATAACCCCCTCCATTGGTGACACCATTAAGAATACCCAATCACCTATACTAAACTTTATCCCCCTTGTTCTAACATCTGTATATGACTTGTGTCAACTTTGGGTTATCTCCAGCTGTTGTTGGGTAACTTTAACGTTTTCTATAACCTGATGAACAAGATCTATCCCGAATAAGGCAGTTTTACCTGCTTCAAACCATCCAATTCGTGATCTACACTTTCTTCCATACAAAGCTTCATATGGTGCCATTTTGATACTTGAATGATAGCTATTGTTGTAGGCAAACTTGATGAGAGGTAAATGATTATTCCAACTACCTTTATAGTCCAATACATAAGCTCGTAGCATATCTTCAAGTGTTTCAATGGTACATTCTGCTTGTCCATCTATTTGAGGGTAAAAAGATATACTTAGATTCACTTGTGTTCATAAATTTCTATGGAAAGACTTCCCAAAATTTGTAGTGAATTGAGCTAATCGATCTGATATAATAGAGATTGGAACTCCGTGCAGCCAAATTATCTCTTTAATAAATAATTTGGCATATTCTTCAACTGTGTAAGTGGTTATAACTGGCAGAAAGTGTTCTGATTTGGTAAGTCTATCAACTATCACCCATATGGAATCAAACCTTTGAGATGTACGAGGCAAACTAGAGAAAAAATCTATGTTGATCATGTCCCACTTCCAGAATGGAAGATCTATACATTGCATATAACCCCGGGGCCTTTTGTGCTCTACTTTAACTGTTTGACAATTTGGACATTCGACTACAAACTCTGCAATGTTCTTCTTCATGTCACCCTACCAGTACATCCCTTTCAAATCATGGTGCATTTTTGTTGATGCTGGATGGATGGAATACCTTGAATAATGTGCTTCTATGATAATCTTTTTTCTTAGCCTATCTATATTAGGCACACACAATCTGTTTTGGCACCGAAGTACTACCTCTTGCGTAAGCTCAAATATCTTTGTGCACATTCTCGTTAAGCTGTAATAGAATGGGACCTGCATATTGCTTCTCTTTTACTTCAGCAACTAGTGAAGATTCTGCAGCATTATGCACAATAAACCCCTCATCTAGAGTTTTAAGAAGGTGAACCCTCAAATTGGCTAATTAGAGTAGATCCTTAGTCATCCCTTATCGTTCTATACACTGCCCATAAGTGACCACCATAGACTTATAACTTAATGCATCAGCTACCACATTTTATTTTCTCGGATGATACAAAATATCAACATCATAGTCTTTTAATAACTCAAGCTATCTTCGCTGCCTCAAATTTAGGTCCTTCTAATTAAAGATATACTGCAAACTCTTATGGTCAGTATATATGTCAACATGAATCCCATCCAAGTAGTGACGCCATATCCTTAAGGAAAATCTAACCGCTGCTAGCTCCAGATCATGCGTTGGATAATTCTTCTCATGTGGCTGCAATTGTCTTGAGTCATATTCTATGAATTTACCAAGCTGCATCAATACACATCCTAAGCCAATTCTTGAAGCTTCACAATACACTGCATACCCTTCTATGCCTTCTAGAAGTACCAGTACAGGTGTGGAAGTCAACTTATTCTTCAGATCTTGGAAACTCCTTTCACATGCATCATTTCATTGAAACTTGGAAGATTTATGTGTTAGGTTTGTTAAAGGTGCATAAATTGAAGAAAATCCTTCAACAAACCTTCAATAATAACCTACCAACCCAAGGAAACTATGAACCTCCATAGGCGTTATAGGTCTTGGCCAGTTCTTCACGGCTTCTATCTTTTTATTATCAACCTTTATTCCTTCATCAGATACAATATGACCTAAGAATGCCATAGATTTAAACCAAAACTAACATTTGGAAAACGTTGCATATAGCTTATGATCACGAAGAATCTGTAACACCTGTCATAAGCGACTAGCATGGTCCTCATTTGATCTTGAATAAACCAGAATATCATCTATAAAAACTATCACAAAGACATCCAAGAATGGCTTAAACACCCTATTTATCAAATCCATAAAAGCTACAGGTGCATTAGTTAGCCCAAAGGATATGACTAAAAACTCATAATGACCGTACCATGTTCAAAAAGTTTTCTTGGGTATGTCCTTCTCTTTGACCCTCATTTGGTGGTAACCAGACCTCAAAACAATCTTTGAAAACCACTTGGAGCCTTGCAACTGATCAAATAAGTCATCAATTCTCAGAAGGGGATATTTGTTCTTAATAGTCACCTTGTTTAGTGGTCGATAGTCAATATATATTCTCAATGATCCATCCTTCTTCTGCACAAATAACATTGGTGCACCCTTAGGGGACACACTAGGCCTTTTGAATCCTTTTTCTAGAAAGTCTTTCAATTGTTCTTTCAACTCCCATAATTCTGTCGGGGCCATTCTATACGGAGGAATTGAAATTGGTTGAGTACCTGAAATCACTTCAATACCAAACTCTACTTCTCGTTCAGGAGGTAAACCTGGAAGATCTTTAAGAAATACATCGGGAAATTCATTTACTACTGGAATAGTTTGAAGATTTAGTGGCTCCGCATCTGTATTCTTCACCCTAACTAGATGACATATGTAGCCCTTGGAAATCATCATTTTTTCCTTTAAATAAGAAATAAATTTACCTCTTGGTGCACCAATATTACCCCTCTATTCAAGGATTGTCTCTTTTGGAAAATAGAAATACACCTTCTTAGTTCGGCAATCTACTATGGCATAACAAGAAGCCAACCAATCCATACCCATTATAGTATTAAAATCTACCATTTTTAACTTTACCAATTCAGCTATTGTATTGTGATCGTAAATAGTTATTATTCAATTTTGATAAACTCTCCTAGCTATAATAGATTCACCAATCGATGTAGATACTTCAAGTGGCTTAACTAGCAATTATGGTATTTTTTTGAACTTTGCCGCAACCAATGGAGTGACATATGATAATGTAGAACCCATATAAACTAATGCATATACATCATGTGATAAGATGGACAATGTACCTTTAACTACATCTGGAGAAGCCTTTGAATTTTGTCGATCCGTTAAAGCATATGTACGATTTTGAACTCTACTAGAGCTAGCTTCTCCTTTAGAACCTCTACCACAACCCATAGACTGTACACCGCTACCTGAATAAGGCATCGATGATGATGATGCAATGCTGATCCAGTAGGTCTTGCTATACCACCTGTGCCACTTTGAGGGCATTCTCTTATTATATGTCCTGATGTACCACACCATAAATAATCATTTGTCCCAAATTGACGTGCATCTAAATGAATCTTTCCATATTGCTTACATGGCTGCCGAGGAGGCCTTAATTGGATCATACTCCCTTGCTCTTGATACCTCACTGTTCATGAACTCTGACTCTCAGTTCTTTTCCCACACTGGTTGCCTTTAAACCCTTGAAATTTTGGTGGAGCGCTAGCTGCAGAATAAGAAGATAATGGACTAGGCGGTCTATTAGAAAATTAAGTCCTAAACTCTCCTTGGGATGCCATAAACTGTTCCATAGATCTAGACCTCTTGGAATACCCTTCTTGTAATTCTTGTGTTCTTCTTCTTTGCCTCTGATCCTCCGTTTTTTGTGCAAATGCTTGTATCCTTTCTATGTCCATGTATTTTCTCAAAGCAATAATAGTAAAATCTCTAATTAGATATGGATCCAATATATCCACATATCAATGAAGCTATCATCCATTGTAGCTACTATATTAGGAGCATACCTAGACAAAGAATTAACCCAGAGGTTGTACTCTCTCACACTTATATTCCCTTGGTCAAGATTCAGGAACTGATCTAGATGGTCTTCTCAAATCTCAAATGGAAGGTAATGGTCAAGAAATTCCTCTTTGAACTCTTTCCAAGTAGATGAAGGTGCATCGATACCCCTAGATCATTTCCAGTCTTCATACCAAAATATAGCATCCTCTTTAAATCGATATGTTGCTAGCTCAACTATTTCTTTACCTGACACATACAAAATATCTAGAGCCCTTTAAATTTGATCAATAAAGTCTTGGGGTTCTTCATTAAGATCTGATCCAGTGAATGTGAGAGGATCCAATTTAAGAAAATCCTGCGTTCGTAGGCTAGCTGCCCAATCTGCACCATTAGAACCTGTGGTTAGAATGGCTTGTCCTTGAGCATGTCCAACAACTATATTAGCCAATATTTGTACCGCATTCCTTAGATCTTGGTTAGTAGCATTAATAGGTGGTTCTGAGGATGCGGTTCTTCTCCTTCTTAGATCATCTGAAGATGGAGGAGTAGAAGAAGTTTAGGGTACAAATTCAGCTTGAGCCTCACTTTGATTAGCTTGGCTATGGGGTGACTTGCTGGTCCCTTCCCCGGCAGCCACATCTATTTGCTTACCTGTATTCTTACTCCTTCTCGTAACCGACATCTTTACTATAATAAGAGGGAAAAAATAGGTTCAATGGTTAAATATGACTTCACCTACAACATGGGCTCTACTGTACGATCTAAGATATGAAGAAAAAAAGACAACCCCTAATGTTCCATAGCCTCATATTTATAGATGTTGTACACAGGACGCCCATAAACAAGGATCTATATAGACATGGATTTGTAGACACCCTAGGACGACCTGCTCTGATACCACTTTTTCCATGTCTCAAATCCTATTGGGGCGGACAGGCACCCATAGTCATAAAGGCCTGAGAGAACCAATTCATAACCTTGTACTTCTCATGCATGTAACTACGAGAACTAAAGGTTATGATAGTATTATGTATCGATGAGAATAATTACAAAGGCAATCACAAACTTATATATACAACACATAGCCGTTGGGGCCACCACATCTAAAGGCAAGACACTACCATAACTTTACATTAGTCTACAAAGCCTATAAAAGATACATAGACTTAGTTAGGGTCAGGACAAACCCCCGCCCTACACTTAACTTACTGCACAATACCAAAATATATAGAACAGACTCGGAGAGCCTTGAATCAACCTAGAGCTCACCAATAGTAACTGAATAGCCTGTGCTCCTACTAGTGAGGTGTATGAGCTGAAGTACCTGTGCTTACAACATCAAATACAGTTCCCCCATGAGGGACGCCAGTACAAAAATATGTACTGAATATGTAAGGCTGAAGGTAACAACACATGATACAAGAGCTCAATAGAAATCAGATACAAGTGCATAAGTATTACTAGTAGACCACCTTTATATATACTTGTGGGACTACATATATTACGTTCCTTTATTCATTTTTACCTTTCTTACTTCATAATCTTTGTAAGCCATATATAATGCAAATGGCCAGCTGATCAGTAGTAAATAGATAAATTAGGATCAAACCATCGTAGGCTTCTGCCCCTGAGCTGCCACCTATATATAAAGATTGGGATCGGACCATGCTAGGATTATGACCCTGAGCTATGACCCACATATAAAGATATTGAGATTGGCCCACGCTAGGCTTATGCCCCTGAGCTACCACTTATTTTACAGATTTGCGTTACTTAGTTATTTAATCTTTGAGATTGTTACTTTGGTGGTCATAACATTATGGTACCTTAAAACAGTAATCCACCAATAATAGACATTTAAATGGGCACTTACTGTAACAATAATGAGGTAGGGAGCTGTTGGCATACAAATGAATTTTTTAAGAGATGAAAACAACACATGATTCTTATTTGACTAAACGGAGAACTCATGAAATTCTTTAGTGAAAATAGACGTGCAGGTTTAATAATAAGCATTTATTGAGGTGTTTAATATGTTAGAGAGTAGGAACAAGGTCATTGACTACATGGTATATAATATGCTGCCATTATGTATCACTTGTTATAGGATAACCTTGGAAGATTACTTATTGGACCAAATGTCCACTTTTATGCGAAAAAGTGCAAAATGGAGTATGCCTTACATACCTTATTATATAACTTTGAAACTAACTGAACTTGGCTTCCCGCCTTTCAGATTACTTATCTATAATAGAAGATTTGGTAAACTAATATTAGCAACCAACCGACACGTTTTGGGCTATTTAACTTTACCAAAATAGTAACGGGGCAGTAAGCTCTTAATCTATCAATTTAGGGTGTTATGTTAACCCCTTTCTCTTCCAATTACACCTACATATCAAACAAGTTCTTATAAGGTTCACCAAAACCACCTTGGCTTCATTACACATTCCAAACAATACGCAAAATAGATTGGGAAGTGAACATATACAATAATTTTTTTGGTGGTGTACCACCATACCTTTCTTCTATATTTCAGTGCAATCTAATCACACCTTTCTCCAACATCAACCTAGCAGCCCATAACATATACATACAAAACAACCTCAAATCTCTTTTATTGTAGCAATAAATTATTGAACTCATCATCTCTTGAGTTCTCAATAACAACACATCCATAATTCTCTTTCAAATTCACATACAAGGAGACAAAATGGAGCAATCACCTTACCTCAATTCTGCAACTTATTCTTTTAATTTGAACTCCTCAAAACTTTAAATTTCAGTTTCCTTCACACTTTAAACCAAAGAAGAAAAGAGATCAATTAATAACAAAGAAAAAGTGAGCAAGTAGTTGTTCTATATTCTACCATGTATTTATAATTACACACCTATAGCATGAAAACTTGAGTGTTTTCACTTACCTTAGCTTGCAAATTTTAGGGCTGCTGTTGTTATCCTGATTAGGGGCTTTAGAAAATTACCAATTGGTCCTTTAAATTAAATAACGAAATCAAAAAATCTCAGCTTTTTATGTTGGCGCAACATGGTGAAATTGCGCCAGGTCACTAGAAAGGGGACTATTGGAAAATTGGATGGCGGCGTGACGCGGTGAAAATTATGTTGCCACCTTAGTTGCCAAATAGAATGGCACTGCGACGAGGTAGAATCGCGTTGGTGTATTGGAAATTGAAAACTTTGAAACTGAGCCTTGGCGCGAGGTGCCATAATCATAGAGGCTTACTGGATTTTAACGATTGCTATTTTGGCTGACTCCGTGATGTGCTAAAGTACCAGGTGGTAAACTGTCTTACTAAAATGGATCTAACTCTTCATCTGATTTTTGGATTTCATCGAATTTGGTATCGATGAAAAGTTTATTCAATTTTTCACATGATAAAATATCAAAATCTTAAAAGTACCACAGGGAATAAAAGGTATTCATCTATGAAGCAAGATCTTTGTTGTTCTAGAGATAAATCGAAGCTAGATAGAAATACGGGGTATTAGAACTACTACCTCTTCTACTTCCACCACCACCACTACTATCACTACCACTACTACTACCACCACTACTACTTGACTTCATTAATATGCTTAAACTATATGAACTTTTTGTTGATTTTCTAGTGTATTCATATGCTGTGTAAATTATTGCATTCTCATTTGATTTAATCTTATTATATTCTTGAACATTGAAGGTCTATATTAACTACAAAAATTATAGATTTTTAGTTTGCATATATTGTGTGACAATTTCTTTTAGAGATTAATTTATGTTAATCATGGTGATTGAACGAGAAAATCATATGAGCTTACTTGTCTAAGTTTGTTTATTTGGAAGTTTTTGACTATTTTGTGCCAATTGATTGAATTACTGGATTGAAGGAATAAAAATAGTAAATAACATATTATGATTTGAGTATTATTGATCCAAGTTGAGTGTTGTGACTGAATCTTTTCTACCTTTCTTTAAGTCCTTGAAAAAACCTTCATTACTTGATCATTTATGGTAATTATAGCTTGTTGAATTATTTTTTACCCTTTGTTTAGCGTAGATAGTTTTGGCACTTAAATATTTATGGTAAATGTATATGTGATTGAGAATATGTGTACTAATTATTTTGATCTATTTAATTTATTAATAAAATGATAGCCTCATGGTTGCATACTTATGGTAGGAAAATTTTTCAAAAGAAAATCGTGTGTTCTCTTACCTTTTTTATATATATTTGACAGATTGTGTGTGTATATTTATGGTAATTCAACATATTTTCCTCCTCTCTATTGATTTAATTTTTTATTTGATTTTGGAATATCCTTCATTCCTATTTTACGTCCCTTGATTGATTCTGAATGCCCTTTTCTCCCTTTAATTTTTCACTATCATTACTATATAATAACCTCATCTTCTTATTAATATACACCTTTTATTTCGCTACTCTACTCACTTCTAGCAATATCTTTATCTATATAAAAAGTTCATAAATATTTTCAAGGTCCTTTTGAATTTTTAGTTTTGAAGAAGGCATTCGATTTTGCTCTATTCCTTCAATTTCTTTGCTAAGGTATTCTTTATTATTTTTCTTGAGGCTTACTGACAAGTTTCTGTTGGTGTAATCTTTGTATATTATGTGATGATGCTAGAAAACATGCCTATAGGAACTATTCGGTGTTTGTGTTTGTTTGTTATACCTTTATTTCGTCGTTTCTATATTTGAAGCCATGTTGTGGTGTACTTGTTTTTTTTTTTTTTTTTTTTGCTTTCTTTTCTATTTCGTTGTGCCTAATAGGTATAACTAAATGATTTTGGGATTTGAAGAGTTGTCCGGGTGTTTGATAGGGACTACATTATTCTTTCCTAGTTTAGTTTTTTTTTATTAGTCTGTAATGTTATTGTATTAATGCTTATGTAATAATAATAATAATAATAAGTTATGGGGTCTGCTTGTTGGGGTGGGGTTTATGTGCTACGTGAATCACTTAGTCAAACATAATTTAGAATTTATTAATTGATTTGTTTGTCATCTGAAAAGCATGTTTTAGGATTGATAATTAGCTTTATTAATTAAAATCAACTACAAGCATGTTGAATTAGCTTACAACACCTTCAACTAGTTTTTGATGTATTTTTCAAATGCTCAAACCCGGTTCAACAATTAAAATTCTAAATTTTAGCCTAATAATAATTTTTCGTAATAACAAAATCAATTTCAGGATTTTCAAAATCTGTCTAACAATTTTAATAAAATCAACTCGCACTTTCTTCAGGTAACCATCTAACTCCCTTAGATCAAACTCTAACTCTGTCATGGCATACATTTATATGGTATCATCATACCATTGAATTGCAAGTCATAGTACCACATCAATTCTCCAACTTTTCATGCCATTTACAACATGCACATTTATAAAACTTTCACACACATCAAAAACATGCACCATGGTTCTCAACATGTAATAGTTTCAAGAAACTTTATCATTTATGAGTAATATCATGTCAATTGAAAAACCTCATGCTCTCGATGGTTTAACACAAGTATAGTATGGGGTATAAAACATTATCATGGGGGATTTAAAGAATTCACAATTCATATACATCGCACCTTTTTAAAAATTCAGATCACATGTTCACAATTTAACAATTGAAATATATGCAAGCCAACAACCCCATGATATTTCAATATTTCTTTCAAAACTATATCACAAAACATGTTATTGATATTAAAAACAAAACCCCACTTGTAAAAACATATGTATACGTATAGATAGTAAGGTCTTGTGTAAATTATTTTCAAAAATCATGCCCATGAAATTTGGGACAACCCCACGCACCTCTATTTCAGAAAGTAAATAGATGATTCTTGGAGCCTACGATGTGAGGATTCCAAATCTCCAATTATCTTCTAAAATCCATTGTTAAATCTTGAGCTGTGAGGATTTTTAGTCTGAAACCCCAATGGAGTTTCTTGAGAGATTTTGATGAAAATAAACTTACTTTGGTGTTCTTGAGATTAAACCCCATGTTAGAGGTGATAAGGGGTTGGAGAAGTACCATTTTTACCCTTAATGAGACAGAGTAAAAATATAACTGGTGCCCGATTTTATGGGCCACCGCGACGCGCCATAATCGTGGTGGCTCACTGGAAATTGCCAATTGGGAAATTGTCTCACTCCGCAACATGCCATGATCGTAGAGTCTCATTGGAAATTGATGAATGTGAAATTGGGATCCTCCGTAACGCGTTAAACACCAGAATGACGATATTTTACGACTAGCCAGTGAGGTTGAGGATCCTTCCAGTGTGATCTGTTTAAATTTTTGTGGCCATTTGGGTGGAGAAATGGGTGAAACGGCATGAACAGGTCTTTCTTAGGCCAAATTAGTGTGCTATAGTCGACGATTTTAGGGGTGGGCCCTAGTTCCGAGCATGATGTAGTCTAAAAATCGACTAGGGCATGCCCAGGAGTTTGGGGATCATTCCAGTGTGGTCCATTTTAATTTTTGTGGCCATTTGGTGGACAAACGGGCAAAACAGCGCGAACGGGGCATTTTCTAGCCAAATTGGTTTTCTATAGCCCACGGTTTAGGGGGTGGGCCTAGGGTCCGGGCGTGCTATGGGCCAAAAATTGATCGAGGCATGCCAGAGAGGTTGGGGATCATCCTAACGTGGTCTATTTAAATTTGTTTGGCCATTTAGGTGGAAAAACGGGAGAAATGGTGTGAACGAGGCATTTTTGGGCTAAATGGGTGTGCTATAGCCCACAGTTTCAGGGGTGGACTTGGATTCCGGGCGTCTTGTAGGCCTAAAATCGATCGGGGCATGCCATGGAGGTTGGGTATCATCACAGTGTGGTCCTTTTAAATTTTTTTGGCCATTTGGTAGGACAAACGGGTGAAATACCACGGACGGGGCATTTTCGAGCCAAATTAGTATGCTATAGCCCATGGTTTTAGGGGTGGGCCCGGGGTTCAAGCTTGCTGTTGGCCAAAAATTTACCGGGTATGCCAGGGAGGTTAGAAATTGTCCCAGTGTGGTCCGTTTAACTTTTTATGGCCATTTAGGTGGACAAACAAATGAAACAGCATGAACGGGGCATTTTTGGGCCAAATCGGTGTGCTATAGCAAATGATTTTAGGGGTGCACAAGGGGTCCGGGCATGCTGTGGGCCGAAAATCGATCGGGGCATGGCAGGGAGGTTGGGAACATTTGTCCCCGAATGTTGACACGGGACACAGACAAGCATGACTTCAAGCATACTAAGGAATATAAAGAATAAGGCAAGGATTGTACCTTCTATTTCGTCATCTACTAGGTTAAAAAGGTTTGGGTACCTATCTCTCATGTCAACTTCGGATTCCGAAGTTGCTTCTTTAATTGTCTGGTTTCTCCATAACACTTTAACTGAGGCAATATCTTTGTTTCTCAATTTCCTAACTTGGCAATCCAAAATTTCTACAGGTTTTTCTTCATATGATAAGGAGTCTGTCACTTGATTTTTTGACAGGCAACACTAAAGAAGGTCTCCAATACACTTCTTCAACATAGATATATAAAATACCGGATGAACGGAATCCAAACTGGCAGGAAATTCTAACTCATACACGATTGCACCTTCCCTTCTCAAAATCTGATATGGTCCTATGTAGCGAGGACTCATCTTACCTTTCTTCCCGAACTGTAGACTCCCTTCATGGGAGAAACCTTGAGAAATACCCAATCTCCAACCTCAAACTTTAAACCTCTTCTCCTAACATCAACGTAGGACTTCTGATGACTTTGGGCTATCTTAAGTCATTCTTTAATGACTTTCATATCCTCTATTGCCTGATGAACAAGATCAGGCCCAAACATCTACATCTCACCCACTTCATACCACCCTATTAGTGACCTACATATTCTTTCATACAATGCCTCAAATGGTGCCATCTTAATACTAGAATGGAAACTGTTATTATACGTGAAATCTATTAGGGTAAAGTGCTCCACCAAACTTCTTTTAAAATCAATCACACAGGCCCTCAACATGTCCTCAAGGGTCTGAATAGTGCACTCAGCCTGCCCATCAGTCTGAGGGTGGAAAGCAGTACTTAGGTTCACTTGGGTACCTAAGCCTCTCTGAAAAGATCTCCAAAACCGAGAAGAAAACTGTGTACCTCGGTCGGATATGATGGACACAGGTGCCCCATGCAAATGAACTATTTTGGCAATAAACAGCTTGGCATAATCCTCTCCCGAGTAGTTAGTCCTGACAGGTAAAAAGTGGGATGACTTGGTCAGCCTATCTACAATTACCCAAATGGAATCATACTAGTTTCGGGACCTCGGAAGCCCTATAATGAAGTCCATATTAATCATCTCCCACTTTCATAAAGGTAAAGCTATCTCTTAGGAAGAACCACTTGGCCTCAACTGCTTAACTTTAACTTGTTAGCAATTCAAACTATTGGAAACACAGTCAGCCACATCACGCTTCTTATTATTCCACCAATACATAGATTTTATATCATGGTACATCTTAGTAGAGCCTGGGTGAAAAAGATACCTCAAAGTGTGAACTTCGACAAGGATTCTCTGCCTCAGACCATCTACATCTGGCACGCACAACCTACCCTGATATCTTATAATGCCATCACCACTAATCTTAAACGACATCACCTTCTGCTGACCCATATCACTCTTTATCTGCATCAAGATGGGATCTCTGGCCTGCTTTTCTTTAACTTCTACATAAAAGGATGATTTAGCTATCTCATGCACCATAGCCCCTCTATCTTCGAAATCTAAGAGTCGCACTCTAAGATTTGTAAGTCGATGAACACCCTTCTATTTCTCTCATCCCTTCCTCAACATGAGAGAAGCTACCTATGACAATCTGCTAAGGGCGTCAGCTACCATATTTGCCTTAGCCGAAAGATAGTGCAGGCTTATGTCATAGTCCTTTAAGAGTTCCAACCATTGTCTTTGCTTGAGATTCAACTCTTTCTGTGAGAAAACATACTGTAAACTTTTATGGTTAGTAAATATATCAATATGCACCTTATAAAAATAGTGCTGCTAGATCTTAAGTGCAAAAACTGCAGCCGTTAATTCCAAGTCATGAGTGGGGTAGTTTCGCTCATGCACCTTCAACTGCCTAGATGCATAAGCCACTACCTTACCATCCTGCATAAGAACATACCCAAGTCCCACTCGGAATGCATCATAGTATACAACAAAACCTTCTGTACCCTTCGGAAGAGTCAAAATAGGAGCAGTAGTCAACTTGTCTTTTAGCTTGTCAAAACTACTCTCACAAGAGTTAGACCTCAAAAACTTTACCTTTTTCTGAGTCAACTTAGTAAGTGATGCAGCTATGGAAGAAAAACTCTCTACGAATCTTTTGTAATAACCCACCAAACCGAAGAAGCTCCAAATATCGATTGGAGTCGTGGGTCTGGGCCATTTTCTCACTGCCTCAACCTTTTGGGGATCAACCTGAATCACCTCACTAGATATAATATGCCCCAAGAAAGTAATAGCATTCAGCGAGAATTCATACTTGGAGAATTTCGCATACAACTTATGATCTTTGAGAGTCTAAAGAATAATCCGGAGGTGATTGGCATGGTCCTCCTTACTTTTGGAGTAGATCAAGTTTTCATCGATAAAAACTATGACAAATAGGTCTAGGAACTGATGGAAAACCTTGTTCATTAGGTCTATGAAAGCTGCAAGAGCATTAATCAATCCGAATGACATAACCAAGAAATCATAATGCCCATATCTAGTTCGAAAATCTATTTTAGGAATGTTTGACTCCCTAACTTTCAACTGGTGATAGCCTGAACGAAGGTCTATTTTAGAAAAACACTTAGCAACTTGAAGCTGATCAAAAAGATCATTAATTCTAGGAAGAGGATATTTATTTTTCACTATGACCTTATTCAACTGGTGGTAATCTTTGCACATACGCAGGGAACCATCTTTCTTCTGCACGAAGAGTACAGGTGCACCCAAGGAGAAACACTAGGTATGATAAAACCTTTATCTAGGAGATCTGCTAGCTTTTCTTTCAAATTTATTAACTCTACAGGATCCATTCTATATGGCGCAATAGAAATTGGATGGGTAGCTTGCAATACATCAGTGCCAAAATCTATCTCCCTATCAAGTAGAATTTCTAGGAGATCATCTGGAAAATTTTCTAGGAATTCATTCACTATAGGAATAGATAGAAAGGAAGACTTTCGGTGTTAGAATCTTTAAGATAAATAAGATGATACAAGCAACCTTTGGAAATGAGTTTACAGGCCCAGAGATAAGATATGAAGTGCCCCCTAGGTGCTAAAGAGTGTCCTTCCCACTTTATTTCTGGCTCATTCAGAAAAGAAAAGGTAACCATCCGGGTTCTACAGTCTAGTGTAGCATAACATGAATGCAGCCAGTCCATCCCTAGGATAGCATCAAAATCAACCATATCAATCTCTATGAGATCTGCCACAGTATCTTGGCTAAGAATAAACACTATACAATTTTTATATATCCTCCTAGCCACAATAGAATCACCCACTAGAATAGAAACAGAGAAAGGATCGGTAATGACTTCAGGCTCAAATCCAAAACCAACAGCCACATAGGGGTCACATAAGATAAGGTATACTCAGGATCAAACAACACATATACATCACGAGAAAAGATTTGTAACATACTGGTGACCACATCTGGAGAGTCCTCTGCCTCCTGGTGGTTGGTCAAAGTATATAGCCGGTTGCAACCACTCCTGGCAGCTGAAGTGGATTCCTTCTGAGGTGCTGGTGCAGAAGATTTGACCTGTGACTTGGCTCCCCCAAAATTACCTCCTATATCAGGGCAATCTCTCTGAAGGTGTCCTACCTGATCGTAAAAATAATAATTTCTCCTCTCGAAGTAACACTTTCTTGGATGATTCTTCCTGCTGGTGTTACAATGGGGAAAAGATCTAGAAGGCTGCACTACCCTGCCCTACGAATGAGTATCCTAAGCTCTGGGTCCTGACTAGTCTGAAACTTTGAGATCGCCTATCAACTGGAGGTCTGGGCACTGGGGCGCTAGCTGAATACTGCACTGTGCCTCAAAACTTCTTCTTTTGCTATTTTTCTTTGCAGCTACCGCTCTATGGATAACTGTGGTTCTGATTTGTTGTTCTGACTCTCTTCGCCTGCCTGTCTTTCTCTCTAGATTTAGATATTTTCTTTTTCTTCTCTTCTACCTGTTGCATGTGGATTGATAGTCTAGAAAATTCCACCTCCCTATTTAGCATCGCCCCTAGACATTCAAGTGCTAAATCATTGGAAAGGCCGAATGCAAATTTCCTTATCCGAGCACTCATATTTCCTGTCATTTCTGGTGCATAACGAGCTAGTTGATTAAAATTCAGAGTGTAATCATGGACACTCATCTTCCCTTGTTTAAGATTCATGAATTCCTCTTTTTTGGCTTCCCTTAACTCTAGAGGAAAGAATCAGTCAAGAAAAGCTCTATAACTCATCCAAAACTATGGGCTCAGCACTCTCCCCTTTCACATCCTCCCACTCATTGTACTATTGGTTCTCTACATCCTTAAGTTGGTATGCTGCTAACTCAACCCCTTCTACCTAATCTACATGCATAACTCTAAAAATCTTCTCTATTTCATCTATGAACTCCTGGGGGTCCTCTTCTACTTTAGTGCCAGAAAATTTGGGTGGGTTCATTCTCATGAACTGGCCTACCCTAGTGGCCTCAAAAGTGATAGATGCAGACCTAGTATCTTCTGACCTCTGAGTCTGTGCAGCTACCAGCTTGCAAGCATGTGAATGGACTGCCTGAATTTTGCATTCGATATTTCCCTCTGAGAATACTGGGGATGGTTAACATTTGTCCTTGAAGACTGGTCCGGATTGGAGGTACTCTCGAAGTAGGAACAGGTTCTGGGGTGTGGGTTCTGTTACCGATACGCATGCCATGAGTGGGGCGGAATTCATCATCCTGAGTATCTTGGTTGTTGGAACGATGAGGAGGCATGACTATTTTCTGAAATAAAATAGATCACTGATTGGGAGACAGTTCTAATTTAGACTCTAAAGCATGAACTAAATCACAAAGAAAGGAAATAATTTCCTGAACTCCTAGTAGCTTCCTACTTATAAGTGTGGCACCCTACATACCTATAAATAAGACTCTACCTGAACCGTTCTCTGATACTAAGTTTGTCATGACCCGAACTAGGGCCTGGCCGTGATAGACATCCAACCCAAGAAGGCCCAGATATCCGACTCTATCTGGTAATCGTGCACAACATTCATATAATAAAAGAAAAATACAAAATTATAAATTGAATATGGAAATATGGTCATACTCTAAAATTAGTTTAACAATGAAGGAGAACTCCAACAATATCTAAATAAAATCTGACTCAGTCTGCAAAATCTCTACTAAATCTCAAAAAAATATTATCTGAAGTTTGGGACAAGGCCCCCAGTAGACGAAAACTGTAGAATGATGAATCTATAAGACATTAGGCCTTCTGGAATATAGAAGGCTCACTACTGCACAGTCTCTTCTGCTGTCTGAATTATCTACTACTTATCTTGACCCCTAGACTGTGCCTCAGAACCTAAGAGATTGGAGGGGGAGGGGGTCAACACAGATGTACTGGTACGCAGAGCTAATCCAAAATAGTCATTTATAATCAACATATATGAGAGCAATTTAAAACAGTTCATAAACATATCATATAGTAAGAAATCACATGGGCATTTTAAAGACTTTAAAACATTTATTTGAAACCATGACTCACTCTTTGTCTTACTTTTTAGCTAGATGGTACACTCTACAATTTGTAATTCCATGAGCTATATGGAATCCTCCCTTGACTCGGTTGCCAAGCCCTCAATCCAAGTTTACTATAAGGATTAGAGTATCTATAAGAGGGACATGCAAGATCACACAGTAGGGTGCCAAAATCCCTAATCAAGTCAACATGTCATGGTAGTGCATAAGATCACAAAGCAGGGCACCTAACCATAGTCCCAATTTTGGAAGACATGAATTAAGGTACATAAGATCACAAAGCATGGTACCATAATCCCGTGTCGGCAAATCATGGTTTCTAGGATAGAGTCTTTCAACTCGTACTTTGTTCGAGTAACCATCTAACTCTCTTAAATCAAACTCTAACTATGTCATGGCATACATTTATGTGGTATCATCATACCATTGACTTAAAAGTCACAGTACCACATCAATTCTCTAACTTTTCATGTCATTTACGACATGCACATATATAAAACTTTCACACACATCAAACACATGCACCATGGTTCTCAACATGTAATAGTTTCAAGAAACTTTATAATTTATGAGTAATATTATGTCAATTGTAAAAAATCATGCTCTCGATGGTTTAACACAAGTATAGTGTGGGATATAAAATATTATCATGGGGGATATAAAGAATTCACAATTCATATACATCGCACCTTTTCAAAATTTAGATCACATGTTCATAATTCAACAATTGAAATATATGCAAGCCAATGACCCCATTATATTTTAATATTTCTTTCAAAACCATATCACAAAACATGTTTTTGTTATTAAAACAAAATCCCACTTGTAAAAACATATGTATATGTATAGATAGTAAGGTCTTGTGTAAATTTTTTTCAAAAATAATGCCCATAAAATTTGGGACAACCCCACGTACCTCTATTTTAGAAAGTAAATGGATGATTCTTAGAGCCTACGATGCGAGGATTCCAAATCTCCAATTATCTTCTAAAACCCACGGTTAAATCTTGAACTGTGAGAATTTTTAGTCTGAAACTCTAATGGAGTTTCTTGAGAGATTTTGATGAAAATAAACTTACTTTGGTGTTCTTGGGATTAAATCCCGTGTTAGAAATGATAAGGGGTTGGAGAAGTACCATTTTTACCCTTAATGAGAAGGAGTAAAAATATAATTGGTACCCGATTTTATGGGCCATCACAACGTGCCACAATTGCGGTGGCTCACTGAAATTGCCAATTGGAAAATTATTTCACTCTGTGATTTGCCATGATTATGAATTCTCACTGGAAATTGACAAATGCAAAATTGGGATCCTCCGCGATGCGCTAAACACCTGAATGATGATATTTTATGACAACACATAAAATAGCCATAACTCTCTCACCGGGTGTCCATTTTGGATGAATCTTATATCAATGGAAAGATTATTCAGTCACCTACAAAATAAAAAGTTAAAATTTAATGAATTCCATAAGGAGTTGAGTATATCTAGAAGCCCATGCTTGATACCTTTAGGGATAAATTTTAGCTTGGAAACTTTTGGGGCGTCATAGTTTATAAAATAAATGACCTTTGCTTATCACGTAGAATCCCCATATAAAATATGAATTCAGCTGGGAACCATATTTGTGGACCTCTAAATGTGCCCAACGCCTTCCTTTCAAGGTAACTTGAAACCGTACCTGAATTTTTGGTGACATACCTTGTTAACTGGTTTGTAATTATCCTAGAATGGAGCCCTATTGCACCTTAATTTGTTAGGTGGTGACTCTTAACTCTAAAACATCCTAAATAAAGTTGTTTGATTGAATCCCATTTTTCATGAGAAAAACAGGGCACGACAGCATGACAACTTTGGTGGGCTTTCTTAGGTTCTAACCATTAAAAATTTGTATGTTATGTTGAATTCTGTTATTTTCTAAATTTTATTTTTGAAGCTTGTGTTTTTTTGTAATATTATTTGTTTTGACATCATTTATTTTTCTACATGTTATCCCTTTTCCCTTTCTCTTTATGTGTTTTATATATTTCTGTCCCCTTTCTCTTTTTTCCTTTTGTTTGGCTATGTGTTTTAATATTTATTCACTTTTGTATTGCTGAATATGCTATTGTATTTCTTGCAATGTGCTCTGTGTTACTGCTTTTCATGAACTATCATTCCGCTTATATTTTCCTCATCTTGGAACCTCCTTTATCTTATTTTTACTAATGGTTGTGTGGTTGCACCAATGTTCTTTTCTAAAACAACCTTTGAGAAATGACTCATGAATTGATCGATAAGCGGTGCAGTGACAGACATGAGCTTTCCAACTCTCAAGTTGTCTGCTTGAGGGGACCGTGTCATGTAACCACTCTTATTCCTAGATCCTAAATATTTATCCATTTACTATAGGATTTTGTGCTAGAAATCCTAGCCCTAAGTTCAAAGGGATTTCGTAACCCTGAAAAAGAACACCTCATTATTTATGTGCATTTTGTGAGATAAATATGCCTGAATGTTTTCATTTTCTCTTTGGGGTAGGGTACGCTAACATTCTATTTGGCAGATTCAATGGTACCTCAACCTTCTTATCCAAGGTTGAGCATAGTTTGGTGGATGCTAAAACAAATGGATTTTTGGTAGATGAACTTGGGTTATCAAGGGAAAATCATGGTAAAGGAGGCATTGGGGATCTTTCCATATTTTATGCAAGTCAAACCATGTAGTGAACTCATCAAATCAACCATCATATTTAGGGATGAGACTAGGTTAGTATTCAAGTTTGGAGATATAGAGATGACTCCACTTCTCAAGAAAATTGGAGGGTATATGGAAGATATAAATGTGTTGCCAAAAATGAGTTGGCAAAAAGCTGAGGTTATTATCCCAAAGAGAGTCACTCTAGAAAAAGTTCACAACAAATTAGGTCTTCAAGGCAACAGAGTGGTATCATTTGTGATGAAATCCAAAATTCCTAGAAGCTATTTGGTTGATAGGTTTGGGAATAATCAAGGGAGAGAAAAATATGAAGTAGATAGTCCTGATCCTAAGTCATGGGAAAGTAAGAGAATCTTTGTATTTATTATCTACTTTTTGGGAATGAGGGTATTCCCAATTGGAGCAGAAGAGGTCATGCATACCCACTTGATTATAGTAGACGATGCTTTGTGCAATGGGATTGACAAGAACCCTTGCATAATTGTACCCATAATAGTAGAAGAAATCTATAGAGCCCTTGGTTGTTGCAAGAATGAAGCCAAACATTTTGAAGGGTTTAATTTGCTACTGCAGCTATGGTTAATTGAGCATAACCAAAAGATTTATGGTGTACAAAGCATGCGTATATCAATTGGGACAGACAACATTACTGCACATGATATTTGAGTCACCATGGGAGCCAAAACAACAAACGGCCAAATAAGGTGGAGAAGTAGGGACAAATGTTGAGTGCTTTGACTGAAGACTCCATTCAATGGATGTTTGAATGGTTTACTAGAATAGACATTGTGATCTATACTCAGCACTAATACTACTTAGTTTTGATGGGACTTCATGGCCTGTAGCCATATGCTCCTACAAAAGTAATGAGGCAAGCAGGAAGAAAGCAAGTAATCCCAAGGGTAACCAACATGGATGCATATTGAGTGGACTACAAACAAAACAATATTCTAAATACTTATGACATTTCTAAGACTTGGGGAAAAAATACTCATCTATACAAGAAGAGTATTGAGTTAGACAAGTATCAGGAAGGCTACACGATAGGATACATTGAATGATTGTATGCCGACTTGAATAATAAAGTAACTCTGGGCGTCAAAGGAGGCAAGCATGTTAGTGATAAAGAAGTCGAGGCACAATTTTTCTATTGCAATTTTAAGAAGAGGGATTCTAAATTGCAGGCATGCCATCGCCAGTTACATATGGATAATGCAAAAGAGATAGCTAAAATTGGAAAAGAGTTAGAGTTTTGAAGGTATCGTGCTTTGAGCGGAGAAGAAAAAGTGCAAGAACTTAGCAATGAATTTGACAAACAAGAAAGAAAGCCAAGAAAACGATGCTTTTAGAATTCAGTTTAGTTTTTCATTATGATTTCCTTGTATTTTTCTTTCTTTCAAGTTATGAGACATTTAGTCAATAAAGTTTTAATTATTTGGGGTCTATTTATCATTTATGAGAAAATGGCATTATTGTATGGAGTACTTATCTCTCAATAAATGCTAGGACAAGTACTCCATACAATAATGGCATTATTATATACTGGTCTGTTTACTTCTTTATGCCACTAACATACTAATTTTTAATCTTTATTGTTTTTATTTTGTGCATTCTGGCATACCATATTCAATCAAAAGGGGCTCCTCTTTCTTCTTCTCCTCTACCTGCAAGTCTCAGGGGTAAAGAAGTAATGAGAGATCGTCATAATGTTGTGGACAACTATGACAGTAGCTCAGAGGGAAAGAGTATTATTGGGTAGACTGAGATAATTTTGAAAATGGAGAAAAAAATTTTGGTGTTACAAGGAGAGTTAGCACAGGTGAGCAACTTAGCCAAACTTTCCCTTAATTTGAATACTCTCGAGATGTAAGCCGATAGTTATGCATCTCGAAATCCCAAACTTCTCCTAATCATCTAATGCCTCCCTCTCAACCTCAAATTCCTTCAAACCTCCAAAGCCTCCCAAATCTCATCCAAAATACTCAAAACATACCAAATATATATATATATATATATATATGCCTACCCAACATACTCAAGATCCCAAAATCTCAACTTATCCATCTTTGAAAAAGCCTCCAAACCTAAACATGTACCACCATCATGCATCCTATAGCCATAATATTAACCCCATATATGTTGAAACCCTTCCACCTACCTATCATCAACTCTTATTAGAGCCTCCAAAAAATGATTATATAATGCAATCTATGGTTGAAAGGATAAAGCAGTTAGAAGAAAGTAAAGGATTAAGAGGGCTCAATCATAAAGACTTATGTGTTCACCCAGATGTGGAACTGCTGGAGGGGTACAAATCTCCTAAGTTTGAGTTGTATAATAGGAATGGAGATCCAAGTAACACTTATGTATATACCATCACAAATTTGCAGGAGTTGGAAAGAACAAAAAATAAGAATGAAGCTTTTTATGAGATGTCTTATTATGGAGGATCTCACTTGGTAAATGGAACAAGACATGAAGAAATGGTTTGGCTGGATTGATATGGCCCCTAATTTCATTGAGTGATTCAGATTCAATGTCGATAACTCTCCCAATTGGTTTTATACAAACATTAAAAATAAAGCCAATTGATTCATTTTGGGACTACGCTATGAGATGAGGGTTCAGGCTGAAAGAGCTTGACCTCTAATTGAAGAGTCTCAAATGAAGGAGTACTTGTTTGAGCGTAGAAGCCACAGTACCTTGATAAGCTGCTAATAGTCATGGAAAGATATTTTCCTAAGATATCAAGATAGAAGAAATACTCAAAGAATGTCTCAAAAATGGTAGTATCATCAGCCTGAATCTTTACAAACTACCAACAAGGCTGCATAATTTGGAGGAACTCCGGAAAATAAGAAAAGCAACCCAACCTTCTAAGAGCGTTCTAAATTACTAACCCCCTGCTCCACTTCCAATATCTTATCCAAATGCTTAATGCCATACCCAAAATATCCTTACCCATGACATATCAAACCTCACTGTACCAAATGCCTACTCTATGTCAAATGTATCCATAATTCCCAAGCCCTTCCTATCATTTATACTATATACACCAACTCATGTCTAAACACCCCCACCAGCTCATGTTCAAACACCCCAACCCACTCTTATTCCATATCCCAAACTTGATCCTAAACCCAAATTCAAAAAAAAATAATAAATACCATTTTCTGAAATCGTAGGCCAATTGTATGAATGACTCATAAAAATGGTCTACCCACACCCATTCTTGCCATTTCAAGTGATACTAAGTCTACACAGTAACAACATTATCAGCCTTATGCCTACCATTTTAGGATGAGAGGGCATCTCATTGAGGCATATTTTGCTTTGAAGAATAAGATTCAGTAGTTGATCCACACCAAAGTCATTTAGTTGAAGGACCCAACACCAAATGTTACCAATAATCCTCTCCCAGAACATTAGGTAAATATGCTCAATATTGAGGATATAGACTTGGAGCACTTCATTTGGTTTATTGAAACAGAAAATGGTACTCCTATCAGTGTGCAAAAATTGGTGTCATTTGAAGTTGAGGAGGCCATACACAAAACTTCTTTCATAGTCATGAGGCCCTTTCGACTATTTATAATCCTCATATAGTTCCATGCAACTATAAGAAAAATGTTCTTGGGAAAGCAAAGGTGGCTGAAGTAGAAATCGCACAAAGTGTGACTAGATCAGGTAGAATATACATGCCTAAAAAATTATTCTAAGAAAGTTCAAGAAAGGAGAAGCAGCCCACCATTAAAATTGATAAAGATGGCATTTGGAAGTAGATACAAGTAAAGGAGCATTCTATAGCAAAGCAACTGAATAAGACCTCAGCTCAGATATCCATTTTACCATTACAGTAGACCATTTAGAACCACAAAAATTCTTTGATAAGGATTTTAAGTGAAGGCTACATACCAACTACTATAACAGGTAAAGATATGGCTCATATGGTTAGGAAAGTCTTTGAAGCCTATAAAATATCCTTCCATAATACTGAGTTACCACTCAAAAAGAGATCACATAATTACGTTTTGAATGCCACGCTACAGCATGAGAAAAGAATGATATCGTAAGTATTGATTGATCCTAGCTAGAGATTAAATATCTATCCTTTGAATACCTTAATAAGGTTGGAGTTGGATCTGGCTAAAATGCAGTCCTAGAAAATAAATGTAAAGGGATTCAATAACTCCCAAAGAGACTTTATTAGGGAGATTACACTAACATAGTGATAGGTCCATTCACTCTCCCTATAACCTTCTAGGTGATAGATATTCTACCTTTTATAATCTATTACTCAGGCGATCGTGGATCGACATGGCTAGATCAATCCCCTCTATACTCCACCAATGACTCAAATTCGAATATGACCATCAATAGGTAGTGATTTATTAGGAGATATGACACCCCGAATATGTTGGTAAAGGAAAAGATAGTCTTGATAGAAAGATGTTCCATACTCTCAAGCTGGTCGGGAGTATTGAAGGAGGGTCATAAAGTAGGGCATTGTACGTTGCAATATAGTATGAGGGAAGAGTAATACCCTGAGTATTGATTGATCCAGGATAGAGGGTGAACATCTACCCTCTAGCTGCCCTGATGAGGTTGGAAGTTGATCTGGCTAGGATGCATCCCTAGGTAAGGATCTTAAGAGTGTTTGATGGCTCCCCACTAGGTACTATTATGGAGATTACATTAAACATGACAATGGTTCCTTCTACTTTTCCCATAACCTTCTAGGTGATGGGTATTCCCACCTCTTACAACTTATTAATTAGGTGGCCATAGATTTATACGGTTTGGGAAATCACTTCCAAAATGTACCAATGTCTCCAATTTGAATATGGCCATCAAGAGATGATGATACTGGTGGAGAGAGAAAAATAGGGTCTTTATACTTTGGAGCTAATTAGATACATTGAAGACGACATGACATCCAACTGCTCAAGCTCAAGATTATGCATGGCCACAATACCAAGCAAGGCTCGAATTGAACTATGCTTTACAACTGGAGAAAACACATCTGTGAAGTCAACACCTAGAACCTGACTGTAATATTTAGTAACTAGTATTGGTTTATACCTAGCATCTTCAACTCCCGATATTCCTTATTTCTTTTTAAGTACCTACTTGCAACGGACCACTTTCTTATCTTTAGGCAGTCTCACCAGATCCCATGTGCCATTCTTATGAAGTGATTCTATCTCCTCCTGCATAAAAATCATCCATCAACTGAAATCATCATAACTAACTGCCTCTGAGTAAGAAGAGGGTTCTTCACTGGAACTAATACCTTCTGCTACATTCAATGCATAAGAAACTAAATTAGCTTCATCATACTTCTGAGGAGGTCTAATAGCTCTTCTAGGCCTATCTTTAGTAATAAAATACTGTGGTATCACTAGTGGTGAAGAAGAATTAGTATCACTCTGTACCTCTGGGCTAGACTGAGAAGTAGGCACTGGTATGGACTCTTATCCAATCCATAATTCAATGTGGGTGCTTGACTTTTGATGATTCATGTCACTAAACTCATCTGGGGTAAAGCACTAGATTTGGAAGAAGCCTGAAGGATGGCAGTTTTATCTAACACAACATCCCTGCTAATTATAACCTTTCTATTTTTTGGAAACCAAAGCTAGGTTAACACCAAGCTTATAGCCCATAAATAAGTACTTGACAGATCTAGGTTCCAACTTTCCATTATCAACATGAGCATAAGCAGGACATCTAAATATCCTCAGATCAGAGTAACTAGCAGGAGTACCATACCATACCTCTTATGGAGTCTTTTTGTCAATCACAACTGAAGAAGAGCGGATAATAAGTAGACAATCTGTGGAAGCAGCTTCAGCCCCAAAAGACTTGGGTAAACCAATATTAGAGAGGATTCAATGCATCTTCTCCATTATAGTCCTATTCATTCATTCGGCCATACCATTCTGCTGTAGAGTATGATGAATTATTAAGTTTTCTACAATTCTTTCTCAGTTGTACAGAACATTAAATTCGTTAGAGAAAAACTCTAAATTATTATCAGTCCAAAGGGATTTTACCTGCTTTCCTATTTGTTTTTCAATCATAGTCTTCCACTATTTAAAAGTAGGCAACACATCATTCTTTTGCTTCAGGAAGAACACCCAAAATTTTTCTGGAATAGTCATTAATAATAGTCAACATGTAGTTAGCACCTCCTTTAGAAGGTACTCTAGAAGGACCCCAGAGATTAGAATAAATGTAATCAAGTATGCCTTTAGTTGAGTGGATACCTTTAGTGAATCTAGATCTCTTCTGCTTCTAAAAAATATAGTGCTCATAGAACTCCAATTTGGTAATACTCTGCCTATCAAAAAGTCCTCTCCTACTCAGTTCATCCATCTTGTTTTCACTCATATGTCCAAAACATATACGCCAAAATTTAGCGACATCAATATCTGATAGAGAGGAAGTAAAAATAGCTACATCACCTATAACCATAGAGCTTTGTAGGACGTATAAATTGTCAGTCTTTCTTTGCCCCTTTATCACAAAAAGGGCACCTTTATTAACCTTCAAGACTACACCTTCACCAGTGTACTTATATCCGTTCGAATCAAGGGTACTCAAAGAAATAAGATTTCTTTTCAGGTCTAGGACATACCACACATCACCAAGTGGCCTCACAACCCCATCAAACATCTTGATCCTAATTATTCCAATACCAGCTATCTTACAATGTGTGTTATTTCCCATCAACACAACATCTTTAGAGATTGTTTTATATGTTGTAAACCAATTTCAATTGTGACATATATGAAATGTGCAAGCTGAATCAAGAATCCAATCCTTACAGGGTTTGGAGTTACCATTAGAAACTACCAAAAGTTCTCCATTACTACCGCCATCTTCAACAAAACTGGCTTCACCGAACTTCTCTAGTTAGTTTCTCTTCAGTTTTGGAGCTTTTTTTTTGTCTCTATTCTGTAACTTATAACACTCGACTTTGATATGGCCCCTCTTCTAGAAGTAATTATAGGTTTTATTTTTGTTTTTAGATTTTGACCTATTCCTATCATTACCCCCAGAGTTTCTCTCATAAGTCCTTTCTCAAATAATGAGACCATCTCTTTGAGTCTCCGACCCATTCACAAGATTCTTCATCTTTTCCTTAGAGAACAACACATCATAGACTTCATCTATGGTCAGGGTATCACGACTATATAAAATCGTATCCCTAAAGGTTGTGTATGATACAGGCAGCGAACACAAAAAAATCAACCCTAGATCTTTCTCATTGTACTTAATCTCCAGACTCTCTAAATCAGAGATGATTTACTTAAAGATAGTTAGGTGATTCTCCAAAGATGCACCTTCAGACATGCGATGGGAATAAAGTCATTGTTTGAGATACAACTTACTTGTTAGGCTCTTTGTCATACATAACGATTCTAGTTTTAACCACAACGTAGAGGTAATGGTCTCCTTCAAAACATCCTATAGAATTTGATTGGATAAATAAAGGTGGATCTGACATAGAGCCTTTTGATCCTTATGCCGTTTGTCCTCTTCTGTCCATGATAAGGGAATCTTATCAAATCCTAATAGATTATTGTCCAAATCCATCTACGCAAGTACAACCCACTCTTAACCTTCCATAATAAAAATATGGTGTTGCGATCCAACAATGAAATACCATATTTCATGGTTGCTGTCCTTGAGAAAATAATTGATCTAGCTCTGATACCAGTTTGTTATCAATCAAAAATAATAAGTAAATCACAAGTTAATGGAAAAAACAAGAACACATAGATTAACATGGAAATCCTTGCCGAAATACCATGGGCAGAGGCAGAGGAATTCACTATAATGAGAGGAGTACAATATGTGGAGACGATTGTATCAATTTTGTGTATATTAGAACAACCCAAAATAGCCTACTAAATAAACTGATATAACACGTGCATATAAATAGCCCGATCCCTACACTACGACCATAGACCCCATGAAAAATTACAAACATGGGTCTCACCGTGAACTTTTCAGGGCCGAATTAACACAATTCGGGTCATAAAATCTAACACTAACAATGGATCAGTCAAACAACTACATGATAATATTGAAGATAGAACACTGCTATGAGGATCTCCATCCATTCATACTAGGATAAGAACTTACTCAACAAAGGCACAGAAAGAAGCAAAGACAAGTATGGGATTCACGTGTACTCAGCAGCAATGGTGAGGACTGATCCTAAAGTTCTTGTTAGATAATTTTCACACATAATACTTATTTCTAAGAATGTAAACTTGGACTAGCAGCTAATGTGACAGCAATATCAATAAATAAAGTTAAGATAATCCAATACTCTATAACATCATCCAGTCTATGTATATCATGTAGGCCCTAATATTGTGAAAATTATTATAAATATATTACCATATATAATGAATGTCTATTTTACCATATATAGTGAATGTATATTTATGTAAAAGTAAGAAACCCAAAGGTTAGTTTTCCCTTGTAAATAAAGGGGGGTTTATTTCATTGTAATTCACCCCATCAAGAAATCCCTTGAGAACCTGTTAAGAGAAATAACAATCACTCTCTCTTCTATCTTTATTCGTGTTGTTTTTATTTTATATTTCATAACACGTTATCAACATGAGTCTCAAACTACCTGAGATATATGGGCAAGTAATTTTTATGTTTCCTATAATCCATGAGAAAATTTTAGTCAGTAACAACAAGGTTTGTGACACAAGGTAGTCATGCATATTTTGAAATTATTTTAATTCCTCATTTATTTGTATTGTGCTACTAATGGTATATTTATTGTTGGATTTGTTGGATCTGAGGGAAAGTAATGGTTTGGAACCATTTATACTTTAATATTTGTTTTCGAAGAATAATATTATTTAAAGGATTGATAAGATGTTGGGTTTAAGTCCCATCGATTTATAGCCTTAGACGCCTTCACATGGAAAAGACATTGAATTTGAATCTCTATGCACCATATTGATAATATTATGATGGATAAGGAAAAATAATAGATTTGATGAAAAGTCATGAGTCATGTCCCAATGATATGCTCCATTCTCTGAAGTGAATGTGGTAGCAGTGCATAATATGTCTATAAAAAGACAAATGATTGAATGTACGGATATAAGTGTAGAGGGGCAATATGATAATGATAATCAAAAGTAATAATATTTTCTCATGCTTATTACGATTATAAGATATGTTAGAGAAAAATTTTCTACATTATATGTATGCCTCAATTTGCTCCTGAAGTAGCAATATCTTGAACGAGGTTCTAAGCTATCATAATTTAATAAGATTAAGGCACAATTATATTTCGGCACAATTATATTTCATTCCTAGGGAGTTAGAATTTCAATTATTATAAATACAGATCTATACTTTGGGTTGAGTTTGACTGTATATAGATTCAAACATGTTCTTGGTCGTGAAGATATCACAATCCACCTTCAGAAGAGGTAGAATAATTGAAAGACTGAATATCTCCAAGTTACTGTGGTAAGAAACACGAATGTGAAAAGTTACCCAAGCATGATGAAATCACATTTCATAAACTAAGATTTTATTATTTATTGATACAAAATTTATGTCATAATAAACAAGAAGTTTACTAAAGTAAAAGGCACAAGTCATGGTAAACTTGGAGTTTACTAGTATAAAAAGTTCATAAGTTGATATGAACGATTATGACATTCCAAAGATGTGCATATTAAGTAATAAACAAATATTAAAGAATTAGAAAATTTTTCATGAACTTTTAATGTTGTGTGTTGTCATTATAAGTTGGTTGGACCAACTAATGTTGGGATTGGATCCCTTAAAATCTAAAATTATGAAAGGTGAATATGAACTTGTTCACTTATCATGTGATATGTTGAAAAGATACATAAATAAGATGATCACATGTACATTTATTGTCAACCTGAAGTTTGACATTCATAAAAGTGCTTGCTCACTAAAATTGAGTTAAAATTATAATTTTCAGATTGTGTAATCAAGACAATTCATCTTGAAAATATTAATTTGGCATAAAATATCATTGATAAATGATGAACAATTGCTAATGAGAATAAAAACTTCATTTGTTGATTTGAAATATTATATACAAAAGTACTTGTATGTATCAAACCAATAAATTATTATTAATTCCCTCTCAAAGTTGGTTCTAAGTCAAGAACCACACGTTGTCCATCTAATAGTTTTGATGTGCGGTATACGATTAATAAATACACCATAATGCACAAAGATGGATTTCTCAAAGAATATGGAGGATATATATTAGTTTTTCTAACATAAGGGGGAGATTATAAGTAGTTATGAATATGTTAAGAATTATCATCAGATCCTCATTCAAAAAATAATTGAAGTCAAATGCCGGAAGTATTTGCTGACTCAAATATAATCTCATATTTAAGAAGCAAGTGCAAGTCTACACATACGTAAAGTGTGGTAGATCAATCGATTTCAAATAAAATAATTCTTGAAAAAGATAAGGAGAAAGTAATCATAATAAGAAGGCAATGTCCTCTTGAAGAGCCTACGACATAACACTTCATGAAACCTTATGAAAGGTTCAGGTACCTGAAAATAATAATGTGATGAGATCTCAAAATGTTATGTCATACTGTGAACCAATACAAAATGAAATATCATTAATATCTTTGATACAATATTAGCGTAATATTGTGAAAGATTACGAGGAAACAAATTCTACAATTATTTAAGCATGCTGATGTAGAAACATTTATCAAGTGACATGAAAGGACGCATCTTGGTAAACATAAAACTTCTTTGATTTACAGTTCAGACACTTAAAGATGTCACACATACAATATTAGATATTGTCACTTGACAAAATTTATATGAAAAATTTTAAGTATTCAAAATGTTTGAAGCATATAAAAGTTTCTGAGAGACTTATCTATAATCCTTATTTGCATAAATTTATAACTTGAATCTTATTGAATCTTTTGGAGAGTTTTCAAAAGCAATAGATTGTTTACTGAAATGAGAAATATACCAAATTGGATTAGCTATATATCTTAGTGCAATTGGTGTATTAATGTATCTTATAACTACTACAAGACCCGATATAGCCTTTCAATCAATTTGATAGCAAGATATAGTTCTGCTCCTACTAGGAGACATCAAAATGAGATCAAGCATATAAGCTTATTTTATTCTAAAAATTATAGTCCCTATCTTGTTGGTTATGCTAATGCTAAGTACTTATCTGACTTGTATAAAACTCGATCTCAAATAAGTTATGCATCCATATGTGGGGGTACTGCCATATCTTAGAGATATACAAAGTAGTCTATCGTAGCTACTTCATCGAACCATGCTGAGATAATAGATGTTCATAAAGAAAGACAAGAGTGTGCATGGTTGACGTCCACGATACATCTCATTTACGAAAAATATGATTTAAAATGTGACAAAGTACCTATGATTTTTTTAATGAGGATAATGTAGCATGAATAACACAACTTAAGGGAGGACTCAAGGAGATAGAACAAAGAACATTTCTCCAAAGCTTTTCTATACACATGAGCTACAAAAAAATGTTGATATTGATGTGCAACAGATTCATTCAAGTGCCAATGTGGCTGATTTATTCACCAAGTCTCCTCCAATTGCAACTTTTAAGAAGATGGTGCACAAGACCGGGATGCAAAGGTTAAAGGTGTTCTCCTTAGGGGGAGTTAATACGCATTGTACTCTTTTTTCTTTACAAGGTTTTGTCCCACTTGATTTTTCTTGTAAGGTTTTTAATGAGGCAACCTATATGGTATTTTTAGAGATGTGTACTTTTTTTCTTCACTAGATTTTTTTACTGGATTTTTCTAGTAAGGTTTTAACGAGGCACATTATCTATCAACTAGACATTCAAGGGGGAATGTTATAAATATATTACCATATTTGAGAAAATAGTCTAAAAACCACCAACCTTTACCTGAAATCCCAACTACACACTCGAACTTCATGGGGTTCCTATTACCCCACTAAACATTTTATAAATGGAATTATTACATACTTAAAATGTCATAACCACACCTATACTGATCAGTGAAACTCACACACGTTTGACACTACAAATTTATTTATTTTTTAATTCTTTACCCTTTTTTCAGACATTTTCACTTCTCTAAATCCACAATCATATTTTTCTTCTAAAGATAAAACTTTTCATCTTCTCTCCCAATAAAACATCAATATTCTTGAATCAAGTCCAATGATAAGCGAGAAACGTAGAATCAACAAGTTTAATATGGATAATTTTGTGTTCTATGTTGTCATTGGCTAGTACTAATCTCCGTTCTCAAACCAAATTTGTATCATCAAATAGAATCGAGTGGAGTAAATTACTAAATGGTACTCATTATTTGACTTGTGATGAAGAAAAAACTAAAAATAAAATTGGTGCCGATCGATGCGGTGGTGTGGTAGTGATGGGTGAGATGAGACTAACTATTTGAACTAGGGGTAGGGTTTGACTTAACTTGAAGTGGGTAATGCAATGTTGTCTTGAAAATTCTTAATTATTATGTATGATTCTTGATTCCTAAAATTTGGGCAATATTTTGGGGGAAATAGACAATGGAGAAGTGAAAAGGGTGAGTGATTTATATAGGAAGAAAAATGGAGGAAGGTGAAGAAGAATAGATATATGGTATAAAATGGAGATGGTGGTTGGTGATGGCTAAAATGGAGACAGGATAAGAGTCGTGGTGAGATTGGGTTATGTTGGTGAAGAAGATAGAAAATAAAAAATAAAATATAAAGTGTGTGTATGTGAAAATAAATATTAAAGTTTTAACAGTTTTTTCGATCCTCACTCTCTCAAAGAGAGTGGATTCTACTTTTTTTTCCCATCTTAGCATTTAGGGAGCAAATAACTCCATTTTTAAAATGTTAAGGAGGTGATAGGACTCCCGTGAATGTAACGCCCTGAGATCCCATCTCGTGACGTCACACGGTGCTTATGGACCCAAAGGACCACAAACTAACCCTTTACTGATATCTGTACTTGTACACTGCATAATATCTAAAATAAATGCAAAAACTGGCCATAAGGTTCAACACATCTATACATACCCAAACTAAAAACTAAATACTAATACATCAATATCCATCTGAAAAGCCTCTAAACTGTCTGAACTGTAGATTTGATGGGACATGTCCCCAACTAACTCCATCAACTGACAATATAAAGAAAATCTGATGCAATAATAGTAAACTTAGATTCGTCCTCGAAGAAAGAGGACTCACGGCTACTGCTGCTAACTAAAACTGAACTACTGAGGAAACTCTGAATCCTGTGCCTCTGAAACTATGATGTCAAATAAAATACCATAGCGCAAATGCATCAGTACAAAAATATACCGAGTATGTAGATGAGGTAAGGCAAAATGCAAGGGCTCATGCATGCACAATGTGTAAATTGAATAGTCATGAAAATATTGCACAAGAACACATACATGAATGCACGAAACATGAACACAATTATCGCAACTCTAGATACTGAAACCCAGATACCACTTTATTGCAGACTAAACTCACTACTGACACTGAGATACTAAATCAATGACTCATCTGATACTAGTAACTGAGTTTCTGGATGTACTTACATCTATGACTAAATTTTTGGACTTACTGCTTTCGACTGACAGGATTAGAGATCAACCCTTTTAACAGATAATTTTGAAAGCTTTATCAATGATAAGAAATATAATTATATTTGAATCTTACAACAAGAATACTCAACAGGAATCCGATACTGTGATCAAGCCTGTCTGGTGGCATACCTATGAATATGATATCAAATAACTATATGTGAAACCAAGTCTATCTGATGGGATGGTCCATAATTGATGGAACTATCTGAGTTCCTCACAATGATAGATGACTGTATCTGACAGCCCTAATTTTCAAAGACTGATTCTGAAACTGAGATTTAATCTAAAACTGAAACTGTAGGAAGTAGTTACTTAACTGACATGCCCCTACAATCTCTTAGGGGTCTGACCTCTACCCCCGGTTGGGAGGGTGTCAATACCGTGCCACGGGTAAAGACCTTATCTTTATATGACCCTCATCTATCAGGTCCTCATATGAGAATGGTGGAGCCCTCATCTAACAGGACACAAGTCTATCAGATGGGATGGTCCATAATTGATGGAACTATCTGAGTTCCTCACAATGATAGATGACTGTATCTGACAGCCCTAATTTTCAAAGACTGATTCTGAAACTGAGATTTAATCTAAAACTGAAACTGTAGGAAGTAGTTACTTAACTGACATGCCCCTACAATCTCTTAGGGGTCTGACCTCTACCCCCGGTTGGGAGGGTGTCAATACCGTGCCACGGGTAAAGACCTTATCTTTATATGACCCTCATCTATCAGGTCCTCATATGAGAATGGTGGAGCCCTCATCTAACAGGACAAACCACCTCATCTACCCTCATCTAGTAGGTCTGATGTCTCTAATCCACCCTCATCTAATAGGTGTGATGTCTCAACCTACGCTGGCTACGTAGTTCTGGAGCACAAGGATCGCATCTAAGAATCACACCCTCCACTAGTAGGTGAGTTCCCATCCTTGAGCTAGCTCGGTGCTAGTTTCTTTTCCCAATTGAAAGACACTAATTTGATTCTTAACTGAACTTAGACTGAGCTGAATCTGATATGGATTATATTTCTCAGGAGATTTGACTGAGTTACGCTGAGATTACTTAGTTCCGTATCTAACAGAAAGGTATCGAATCATAGCATCTGACTGATGATGCATAGCTTGAATAGATTATTCAAATTGCTTTTGAGATTAGAATTGAATCACTTGAATACTATTAGCTTTGAGATGATTACAGAACAAAGGATAGATTACTAGCAATACAGAGATTACAGAGCCTGATTAAGCTCTACACTTGTCTGAAGATACATAGTTCTATAGTTCATTGAGTTCTGGGAATCGTGGCTCGATTGGAATTATCGTGAAAATGATACGGGCTCTAGACAACAACTCTATTGTCAGGTATAAATACCCCCAAGACTTGATAACATAAAAGTAAAACATAATCATTCTCACATCATTACGATCATCTATTCACCATCACAATTATTCATGCATCAACACAAGCATTTATTCATCATCATAATCATTCATGCATTATCGCAATCATTCATTCATCGTCACCATTACTAATGCATCATCACAATTATTAAAGCATATTCTCCAAGCAATTAGAAATCATAACATACATTTCCCCTCAAAATCCTTAAAGTATCACATCAAGCATTTTGGAAATATAAACCTCCATTTATCATCATAATCACAAAAGGGTCACTTTAAGCATCTTGGGGTAATAATCATATAATAACATAGGGAAAACATGCTATTAGATCGACCTCCATTCAACAAGGTTTTACCTCATCCATTTCATACCTATATCAGTCTTAGCATGTGTTTGGGTATCACATCGCTTAGGAGACTTCGCACTATCGTGTCATAGCTTACTTGCTAATTACTTGACATGTGTTAAAAACTTAACATACAACAAAGAGCCCACAATTGGGGAATTTGCAACCAAATTTACATGTTTCCAACCCGTATAATCTCATAGATTCATACAAACCACATAAACATTCCATCTTGGAAATCAATCAACATCATCAACGAGTACATAATTTATTTACCACTCAAATACAACATACTAAGTCCAAGGATTTATAATCTTGTAAACAAACATAAATCACAACTCAATCATACAAGGAACATATATTTTAACTCACAAGAATTATTAGAAATTCATAAACATAAAATCTTTAAGATTTAGAAAAGGGTTACCTGAGCTTCTTGGATGAAAGGGGCCCAAGAATCAATATCTACTGTAACGCCCCAAAATCGGGTCCCGAGATATCACATGGTGCTTAGGATCACAAGTGACCCCAAGATAACCCATATACTGGAATAACTCATAAGCAACTGAACAAAAAGTATAAATCTATACAAATCTATGGAAAATAACTCTTTTCTGAATATGATAGATACAAAACTAAATTTACAAGATTACAACTCTGCTTTTACAACCAAAACTGAAATGGAATACATCAACTTCAAATGACTGTCTATGAAGCCTTTACTAGTACTGACTATAGGTAGCTGGGTCATGACTCCCGACTATCCCAACTCAATACGGCTGGATAAAGAATTTACAACACTTCTCGAACTATATAACTAACTCAAGCCCTTGAATCAAAAGGACTCATCACCTACTGAATAGATGCCGCGAACTGACTGGATCTGAAGATGTACACTATACCTTGTACCTATATTCCAAGAAAATATAGCCCACATATGAATATGTGAGTCAATACCATGGAAACGTACCAAGCATATGGGGTGCAATGCATATATAAAATAATATGTTAATATCATCATAGTTTATAAAATTATTTATGCTGATATAAATGACTCACTTAGCTCAAATTAAAATCATCATAATCATAAGAGAGTAAAATATATCGGGTGAAACATGTGAGTCATCATAATAAATCTCAATTCACTTCCATCTCAATTCCAAATCATCAAAGCAATCAAATCTCATAACAATTCTCTTTGGAATATATGTTCATTAAATCTTTCAAAAATAATGACTTTCTCAAACTCAGTCTTTCAAACAAATATGTTTTCATCTCACATAGCAGAATAAGACTTTTTATATTAGATAGAAGAATACACACACACACATTGGGAGTCTCTTACAAACGACATAAACCATGTGAGCTACATAAAGTCCAACGTCTAGCCCACATTGGGGAGAGCTGTCCTACCCTTGCCATCGGAGTAGTAACTTAAATCATTAATCCAAACACTAGTGATCACTGTATAAATTAGCCTCAATATCACAACCTACAGGGGCACATAGTTCTAGGAAAGTACCAATCCTTCTATACCTCCCGCTTGGTGCTAAAGACTACTCCCATAATTAGCTTAGATCCTTTTAAAAGAAAATTCACAAATAAAGAATTCAACAATTCACAACGAGAGCCATCATGCTACCCTTTTTATAATAATCAATAAAAGTGGATTTCTTTTTTTATCTCGAGTTCAAATCAACCCCTTTTTATGACCAAAAGGTCAAAGCTTCATTATCATATCAATTTATTCAAACACAAAGTGTTTATAACACATGATATCTCAAAAAATGACAATCTCAATTAGAGTTCAAAACTCATGTCTCAACATCATATGAAAATTTATCAAGGTTCAAGCTTTACTTCATAAACATATATAATTTCCTTCAAAATCTAGAAATTTATCCATAAGGCACAAAATATCATCATTCTCATATAATTTCACTTCTAAAATATCAAAAATATCATAATCTAATGATAATCAATATAGGATATAAATTCATGCTTCAAAATCATAGTAAAACATATAAAATCCATAACTTCATAAAAGAAAGTATTTTTGGGCACAAGAATGAAAGGGTGTTCTTGTTGAAAAACCCTACATACCTTAAACTTGAAACTTTGAATGACTTTTTGAATGAAGTAATGCTATTCACGGACTTTTTGGTGTCCCTCGTAGCCTTCGTAACGGGGATTCCGAATGTGTAAAAATTATAGAATTCTCATGGTTGAATCTCTAGCTATTGGGGTTTTTAAGTTGAAACCCTAAAGGTTGTTCTTGGTGATTTTGAGAGAAAGTAAACTTATTTTGATGTTGTGGGAGTTTAATCCCGTGTTATAGACATATATAGGGGTGTTTTTGGCACTTGAAAGTGAGGTATGTGGCACACAACCTATGACAGACCTTAAGGTATGTGTCGCACACCTTATGGCAGACATTTAAGTGTGCCTTGCACTCCCAATCGCACACAATTGATTGGGCGGTGCATTGCCTATCGCATACCCTTACTGCCTCTCATGAAAATGGGCATAACTCTTCGCTTGGGTATCAGATTTTTTGCAAAATTGGTATCGTTGGAAAGATAATTCAATTATCTACAATTTTATAGGTCTTGGGATATAAAATTCCATGTATATTAAGAGATATACACGTTTGAAGTTGACCCTTATAGAATCGAATGTCAAACTTTGGATGAATCAATTGGTCTTAGCTCAACTTTGTTCTAGGTCATTTGTATGAACATTTTTCACCTCTAAACTATTCCTTAGACTAGGATAATGGTCATAAAACTTGTATTCATGTGAGAATCACTTGGATTAGAGCTTAGACACGCAGGAACGACGATTAGAATTATAGCACGAAAATACGGGGTATTACATCTACATACCTTGGGGAAACTCTTTCTTGAAAGCCTTCGGAAGAATTCTTGATTTTTTGCTCTTGATTCTCTCTAAATTTTTGGTGGAAAAGAGAGAATTTTTTATTTCGAAAACCCTAATTTTTGGGTGAAAGAAGAGAAAAGAAATAAGGCCTTCAACCCTGAAGTGGATATTTATAGAGGTTGGGGAAAGAGTGGAAAAGACCAAAATGCCCTTTAAAGAAAAAGAGTTGAAAACTACTGATCGGGGTCTGTGACGGTTGATCTGATGGTCTGTCAGAGGGACTGATGGTCCACCAAGTCATCCGTCACTTGAGTGCTAAAACTGGGACATTCTTCCTCAATGTGATGGTCCATCAGGAATCTGACGGTCCACCAGATCATCCGTCACTCGAGGGTTAGGAATGGACCATTCTGTTTTGACCTGACGGACCCCTTGACGGTTCATCAATTTTTTGACGGTCCACCACTTTGGCCGTCACTCAAGGGCTAAAAATAGGATGTTCTATCTTGGCCTGATGGAACACTTAACGGTCCACCGAGGACTTGGCGGTCAGCCAAGTCGACCGTCAAACCTGGGTGATTTCGATACCATTTAGTAACACGGCCATAATTCCCTCGTTCGATGTCAGATTTTGATGAAATTGGTATCGATGGAAAGCTTATTCAATGATCTATATAACAAAAAGTTGAAATTAGAGAAATACAACATGATTAAAAGTGTTTCATACTTGGGAAGATATTTTTGAAATTTTTAGACTCGGATTTTTGCTTTACCGAAAACTCTCTAAGGCTCCACCAGCTCCAGCCGATCCCTTGAATAAGCAAGTTATATATGATGAATTCAGGGTTGCATTTTAATGCTTGCTTAGGAAATGACCACTCAAGTCAATCAGCAGGTTGTTGCACCAGCTAACCTGAATAGGACTGTAGCAGCAATAAGAATTTGGAACTTTATTTGGAATAATCCTTCAGAGTTTAATGTTTCTATGGTAGGGAAGGATCCATGGGATTTCATTGATGAGATTCAAAAGATCCTTAAGATTATGGGTATCACACCTATGGAAAGTACAGATTTAACCACCTATCAGTACAAGGGAGTGGATCGCACTTGGTGTAAATAGTGGAAGAAAGATCGTGGTTTAGATCTAGGCCAACTAGATTGGGATGAGTTTTTGACTGCTTTTTTGGATAATTTTTTTCCTTTTGAGTTTAGGGAATATAAGGTCAAGGAGTTTATTAATATAAAACAAGGTAATATGACCATAAAAGAGTATTGTCTTAGGTTTACACAACTCTTAGGTATGTTTTACAATAGTGTCTGATTCAAGAGCCCACAAAAGTAAGATTATTTTGAGTATCTCTGAGATAGTGGTCAAGAAGCATAGATTGCTATGTTATTTAAATAAATAGACATCTCTAGTATGATTATAACACTTAAAAAATTAATGAAGAAACCATAAACGAGAAATAAAGGGAGACTAAGAGAGCAAGAATAAGAAATTTTGACTACTCTCAATAGAGATCGGGTAGTGGTAATCCTTATTGGTTTCATCAAAAGTATTCAGATCTAGCTCCATTCTCAGTTAGTGCACCAGTACCTAAGTTTATACCAGAGAATTGGGATAGGGAACCATGCTTTAAGTCCTAGGGCAACATTACTAGCAAACATACTTTTCCAATTTGCAAGAAGTGTGGTTAGAACAACTAGGGGTAGTGTATGGTCAAAAGTAGTGGCTATTTTGGATGTGGAATGCTAGGTCATAGGTAAAGAGAGTTCCTAGCATCCTCATTGAAGGTTAGAGATGTTCTCCAGCATACCTAGTCTAATTCTTTAGCAACTCCAACAAACCGCCTAACTTGATAGGATGTTTCATCTAGTGCAGGTGGTGAACAATATTATTAGAATAGTTTTTTTTTCATTGTAGAATCAACAAGATCAGGAGGGTTCCCCTGATGTAGTTATTGGTATGTTATGAGTCTTTTATATTAATGTATATTTCTTGTTAGATCCCAAAGCTACACTTTTATTTGTAACATTTTATATTTTAATAAACTTTGATGCCAGTCCCGAAATCCTTTTAGATACTTTTTTATTCTTTAATCCTAGTGGTGACTCAGTATTAGCTAAATGGGTGTACATAATTTGCCCAGTCATAATTTTCTAGAAAATCACCTCAGCTTATCTAGTAAAGTTAGGTATGACTGAATGCAACATCATTTTTAGCATAAATTGGCTCCATTTCTATTATGCCTTAATCTGCTGTAGAAACCAATTCATCCAATTTCAGTTTTTGAATGAACTATTCTTAAAATGGAAGTTTAGCACTTCAGTGCCTATAGGTTGGTTTGTCTCATACCTTAAGGCCAAAAAGTAATCTCAAAATAGTGTATCGATCATCTTGTTTTAGTGAAAGATTCAAAGTATGAGCCCTAACTCTTTAATTGATTTTAGTTGTTAATGAATTACCTAAAGTTCTTCTAGAAGATCTACCCAGAGTCCCCCCGAGTGGAAAATTTACTTTGGAATAGATCTCCTTCTAAATACCTAATTTATTTTGATCATCCTTACATAATGGATCCATACGAGCTTAGGGAATTGAATGAACAATTAAAATAACTCTTAGATAAAGAATTCATATGACCCAACATTTCTCTACAGGGTGCCCTAGTTTTTTTTGTGCATAAGAAAGTCGGTCCTCTCAGAATGTGCATTGATTATCATTAGTTGACTAAAGTCACAATCAAGAATAAGTATCTCATTCTAAAGATTAATTACTTGTTCGAATAGCATCAGGGTTCCTATTATCTTTTAAAGATATACCTTAAATCTGGCTGTCATCAGCTCAGAGTTAGATATCATGACATTTTGAAGATAACCTTCAGAATTCAGTATGGGTAATTTAAATTTTTTGTTCTTTACTTAAGATAAATAAATGCTTTATAGATTTTATAGACTTGATGCATTTAGTGTTCAAGAATGTTTGTCATTGTCTTTATAGATGACATCCTTATTTATTTTTTAGAGCAAGGATGAACATGCAGACCATTTGAGGGATTTATTGCAGTAGCTCAAATATTCCCTATTATTTACTTTAAGTTAAGACAGTAAATTCAGCCTAGACTATGCTAGACATTATCTTAGACAGTTGGTTAAGTTGTATGGAGTTTCTTTGACTATCATTTCATATAGCAATACTTAATTTCCTTTGTAATTATAGAAGTTTTTTCATAAGGGACTTGGTACCTAAGTTTAACTTAGCATAACTTTTCTCCCATAGATAAATAGTCAGATAAAATGGATTATCTAGACCGCAGTAGATATATTGAGAACTTTCTTGATATACAAGGGTAGTGATACACCCAAATTACAACTCTCATTAAAAAGTGTAAGCGGTCGCGGTCAAATATAGAACCCAACTAGGTTGGGTGTAGAATCCCACATGGAATACTATGTTCACTAAGTATTGTGGTTGTTATTAGACTGTTGATTGAAGGTTCCAGAATAAAGGGGAATTTTGATTTATCAATTGTATCCAAATGTTTGTCATAAAAAGCAATCCAACTGAAGGTTGTATTGTAAATAGTAATTCAATAAGAGAAGTCAAACTAGAGTTATGGTTACCAAGATGCTTAAGCAGCTAAGGTTGTGAAATATTTTGGATTCCAAATGAACAATTCTAATTGCACGAGTAGTTGAATTCTATGGTTTACCCATTAGTTTCTCAACCTAAATGAGTAACTTATTCCTTAATTCTTTCAAACTTAAGGAACATATTATTTATTCAACTATATTCTCACATGGGTTGATCCGGTTAAGGTATTACCCTCTATCCAAAGGTTAAAGCCCTTAGATTTATGTAAACCCTTTCTTTTGCCAATAAACATTTTTCTATTCGAACAAATGTTGTTCTTGGGCTCACTTTTCAAGTTTGCAACCAAGAAAAGTCATTAAAATGAAAAAGGGTATTTTAACATAAATTAATCATGGGGATCTACTAGATTCACAACCCAATAAGCTATTCACATCAAGGCTCCCATAACCCTAGTTATGGGAGCTTAGCCACACATCTCCATCACAGAAAGAGAAGAAATCATTGTGTTATTCATAAATTAATTCAAAATTTACTTACATTAGTTACAATTATTGTTCTTCAATCTTCAATGGAGAAAATTATAATGAAATCTAGATCCATAATTCTCAAATGAATCTCAGGGAAAAATTACGTATAATATGTTTTCTAGTATGCAAAAACTCTCATAGAAAAATAAAAATAAAAGATGGATAAAATATCCGTAATAAAACCTAAAACTGGGTATTTATATGCTCCCCCCAAAATGAATTTAAAATTTAGATAATATAAAATCCGCATCCAAAGTGACGGTCAAAGTGGTGGTCTATCGCAAGACTAACAGTCCATCATTTGGTCTGTTGTAGATGATCTTGGGTGGTCACTTTCTGGTTATGACCGACGGCTCATATGGTGATCCATTGCTAAATTGATGGTCCACCATTATGACCGTCTCTAGTGGTGTTGAAGTGTCAGGTTCTGGATAATCCTGACGGCTGGAGTAGTGGTCCATCGAAAGATCGATGGTCTACCAAGTTCGCCGTTGATGAGCCTTCCAAAATACCTGGTTTTGTTTATTTCTGACGGACAAAGTGGTGGTCCATCACAGACTGACGGTCCACCACATGGACCATCACTGGGTCTTTAGATTTTATAGGTTCTGTCTCTATTTGACGGTTGAGTTGATGGTCCGTCGCAAAACTGACGGTCCACCATTTTGACCGTCATAAGTGTTTTTCTGCAAATTTCTTGAATCTTTTCCTGTAGTCAGCTCCTTACCCTGAAACACTAAAAACCAGCATTAAATGCAACCTTGGTTGCTTGGAAACATGCAATTTTCGTAAGAAAAAGATGAAAAATGTCCCGTCAAAAGCCGAAACATCAACACCCTCAAGTTAAGATCATTCCTTGTCCTCAAGCAACTCAGCATCAAATTGCTAATATGAACAATACAATGATGGGTATTTACCACTGAACCAATTTTCACACAATAATTCACTTGTCATCCAAATCGTATGGTTTAAAATGTCAGAGTCTATAACCGACATAATTTTAAATTCAATTTATCTACACAACATAGATGCAAGAGTCTAGAGAGATCAGCCGAATTAAGTATGACTCAAGTTACCCTCACAGTCAAGGAGATCCACCACTCAATATCTTTTATGGATACAAATCATAACCCTCTCACTTATCAAAGAAGTTTCAAACATAGCATATGCACCCATAAGCTTGTCCTTATCATCTGATGCCCTACTTACAGCTGAATTCCAAGATCAAGAAGGTCTTTTCTAGGCTATTTCTGAGGTATCTAGCCATGTTAGGAGGAAATTTTGGGCAAAAGTAAATCAAAACTATGCTTTAACTCTCTTTGCCTACACAACAATTCTTCTTATCAAGGCTAGTACTTTGCTAGCTCCCTTACCCTTTTCTTTTTCATTAATGCTTTAACACAATAGATCCTTCTTTTTTTACAAGCATCAACCACCCTTAACTTAAGATGATGCCATAAGTCAAAGTGCACATTATCTTAACTAGACCAGGGCCAAATGCTCTAATTCAAATTCTAGACCAACTTTCCACTAGACAATTAACAATCCTACAATAGAACACATTGCCCATTACTAGGCCAGGGCAAGAGCTAGGCATCAACAGCTGAAAGAGAGTTAACTAGAATGTTTGGTGATGAAGAAAAATTAACCAAGGCTCAATGAATGGCTCAAAAATGGAAACTTATTTTTGGTGGGGTTAATTATTTTGGCCAAATGGACTAAAAACACAAGGTGGACTACCATCACTTCTCATCCCATCAACTCTAGAACAACATCAATTGGACCAGGCAAGTTCTAGGTACTATACTATGTAAGAACTAATACAAATACTCGCACACACAGCGGCAACTGAGTCACACCTATTCTATTGTTCTTAAGATTTTTGAACCACATAACATGTGTATTTATAGGTTAATGGAAATTATAGATTCACTAACAGTTGATCACATATTCTAGGAGACAAAATTAAACAGTTAAATGGAAATAGTCATAGTTAGATGCCAACATCATTCATCATTTGTATTCATAACAAGATACTAACTTAAATAGCACTTTTATTTCATAGATCAACCTTAGCAACATATCAAGACTCAAGAACAAGAAAAATGCAAATATAAAGTTTAACCTAAACATGTCGCTTCTTTTATATAGCACATGGTAGGGGTCCAGAATGTCGGCAATACAACCCCCATGGTACAAGTTCCCTACGCCCACAGAAAAATACATGCATTATCCTCAAAACGTAAAATCAAAGTACAAAGGAATAGGTATACTTGTATTACATCTTATTCATCTGAGGCATCTGTGAAGTATGGTGAGGCTCCTGAGTCCTCACATTGTTAAACATTGGCCCCTATGGTGGTAGGGACACTCAAAACCTCCCCCTTTTATATCGGGGGAATGGTCTCTTGAACTGATGCTTAACTTTTCCCCCTTTCTGGGGCAACACTAGTGGATACTCCTTCTACTCCATCTTCTACTCTCTTCTTTCTCTTTTCTTCATCTTTCTTTGATTTCTTTTGAGATTTTTCTAGATCATGTTATTTTTATTACTTCGGTGTTATTGCTGCTCTCTTTCTCCTCTTTTCTTCTTTCCTTACAGCTTTTTAATCCATCTGCTGCTTCTCTTTGTCTTTCATAGGCCTCCCCATCAGATCCACTATACCTTTATCATCATAGCTCATCACAAAAGCTGGGTCAAACATAGGCTGCTGTGACTGCCTTTCCTTCATCTTTCCTATATCGGCCTTCACCTGCTCGAATTCTGCCATGAGCTTGGTGAGATCAAGGAGGGACAGGGCATTTAGCCTTTTATTTATATGGTGATCCATGCTGTACATCCTATCTTGAATTGTTTGGAATGGATGGAGGGCTTCAGCTACAATTTCATCAACAAAAGGCTTAAAGTTTGCAGTCCACTTATCTAGCTATCTCTAAAATCTCTTTTGTGTCTTCATTGACTTAGCAAATTTTTCTGGTGTGAAACTATACTCAACAAAATCTATTCCACCAATAGATTGTGCAGAACCTAACCTTACAGATGTTCCTTGGGGTACGTACTCAGGTGGCACATAGGTGGTAATGGTAAAAAGCATACATGTGGAAATCTCTGTAGCATCAGGAGCTAGTGCAGATTGAGTCTGGTAGGCTAGACGCTTGGTGACATGCATCTCAAAATTCTAGTCATCTTTTGATTTCTCAAGGTCCTATTTGTGTATAGACTAGATTTCATTGTCTACTTCATGAATCAGGGGCACTCATGCCTGTCTGCATAAAGCTGTGATTAAGCACGTGAATGGTAATGAAATGGATATTTTGTGGGCCCTCACGAATATCTCATCTACAATTATCTGGCCAAAGTCAATTTGAAGACCTGAGATCAAGTTTGCCATCAACACGGCTTTGCATTTTTCTATGTTTCCATCCCCTTTTATTGGCATCAACCTTAAGGGAACAACAGCCCTCCAAAATTTATCCTTAAAGCTAAGGAAATATTTTACAATACGCTCCTGTGAGTTGGTCAACCAAGAGGAGTTTCCATCCTCAGTCAAGAATGATACCACCCAAGGCCATTGAGAGGATGCATTTCTCAATCTATACTTAAGATCAGGGACAACAAGTGGGGCCTCGTACTCCAGCCCTAACAATATCCTATTGATTGTTCGGGCTGAAATATCAATAGTAACTCCTCAGATAGGTACAAACTCTCTTTTCAGCAAGTTTGTAATTGATGTACCCTTTGGGTAATCCTTTTCTACCAGTGCAAGATAAATTGCAAAGAATTTTCTTACCCAATTCGGTTGATATGCTCCTGGTGGATGGCTTATCCATTCTAGTTCATACTTGATGAACCGGCATTCCAACTTAGGATATTCATGTAAATCCTTTGTCACAATCTGATGCTTTTCTAAAAGTGACCTTTTGATCCCTGTTGCGGTAGGTGTCAACCCATCATAGAACTTTTCATATGCTCTCTCTATCAGCTATCTAATTGCCTCTCGAACTTAAGGATCCTTGCATCTGAAAATGTTAGCATCCTTCGGTTCAGTTTGTACATTATCTACTTCAGTTTACCCTTATATATTGGCATCCTCAGTTTCAACATCAGCAGGCTCAGGTTAAGTGGCAGCAACTGTGGGCTCATCTGGGCTCAAACTTGTACTGCTAGTACTACCCTCACTCTCCTCTTCAGATCGGAATTGTAGGGGAATTTCCCTTTCACGTTGTCTGGTGTTGTACCCAGATGCGGGTTTACCGCCATCCCTTTGAGATCTTTCTCCTCTGTTTAATCGTAGTTTAGGATCCATAATACCTTGACTCCATAGAATCTTCTTCTTTCTTTCTAGAAACCTTTTAGAAAACAAGAGTAACTTAAAATTCTTTGATTTTGATTTCAACTGATTGTCATGAAGAAAACAAAAAAATGGGATTGTTTAAATAAGAGAAAAGAAAGGAGATGGAGAGTCCTAGAGGGGTAACTACCTTCAGATTCTTTGAATTAAAAGGGAGTTAATCAGCTGAGGAGTTTAAAGAGGTTACTATGTATGTAACCACTTTATTCTATCTCTTTAAACTCTTTTGGGTCAAGTATGGGTTATTTAATAAGGCTTCAGATTCAACCCTACCCAACCCAGCATTAGGGTTACAGCGATGGTGGTACCGATGGTGTATCAGATGCGCGATGGTCTACCAGGTTGGCTGTCGACTCTTACCAGAACTTGAGTAATTTTGCTTCTTTTTGACGGTTAGTAGGATGGTCCACCATATTTTTGACGGTCCACCAAAGTCACCGTCATACCTTACCACAACCCAAGCCATCCAATTTGATTTTGATGGTCAATTTGACGTTCCACAAGCTTTGGTATGGTCTACCACTTTAACCATCAACTTGATCCAATGAATGAATATTTTTGCCTATTTGCGATGGAGGAAATGGTGAACCATCATGGGACTGGTGGTCCACCGAATCGTCCATCACTTTTGTTCCAGTAGCTCAAATTTTCACCCTTGTTTTTAACTGTACCACTCCTCCTTTTTGCTGCGTTTTTTTATCCTGCACACTTCACAAACGCATAAAAAATGCACTAACAACAACAAACTTAATTTAACAAATTCTTTACAATAACACATTGTGGGTTGTCTCCCACTAGCTCCTGATTTATTGTCGCGACACGACTTGTCTATCTCGATTACTCAGATTTCATTGAAATAAATGGTTACTATATACTTTGTTGAGTCCATGGGGCCCATGTATAGCTTTACCCTCTGTTCGTTTACTTTGAAGACACTTCCATCTTCATTTTCGAGTTCAACTACTCCAGATGAGTAGACTTAATTCACTCTGAAAGGGCCAGACCATTTTGATTTCAACTTACCTAGGAACAGATTCAATTTGGAGTTGAATAGAATTACCAAATCACCTTTCTAAAAATCTCGCTGCTCAATCTTTTGATCGTGGTAATTTTTCATCTTCTCCTTGTAGAGATCTGCTCTTTCATATGCATTATAATGGAACTCATCAATCTAATTCAGCTAGCCTAGTCTCAATTTCGCTGCTTCCTTCAAGTCTAAGTTCAACTTCCTAAGTGCCTAAAATGCTTTATGCTCCAACTCAACTGGAAAGTGACATGCCTTTCCATAAACCAATTGGTATGGTGACATGCCAATAGGCATTTTAAAGGCTGTCCTATATGCCCGAAGAGCATCATCAAGTTTTTCAGACTAGTCTTGCCTACTGGCATTTACGATTTTAGCAAGGATGGCTTTGATCTCTCTATTCAAAACCTCCACTTGCCCACTGGTTTGTGGGTGGTATGGAGTTGCCACCTTATGTTTCTTTACCCTGTATTTAACCAATGCATCCCAAAATACTCGATTGCAAAAGTGAGATCCACCGTCACTTATGATGGTGTGTGGCACCCCAAATTAAGAAAAGACATTTCTCTTGAGATATGCAGACAATGACTTTAACCCATTTCAAAACATAATCAATAGCAACCAGAATCTATTTCATCCTATACAAGCTCACAAATAGACCCATAAAGTTGATGCCCCATATATCGAATAATTCAACCTCTAATATTTTTGACACAGGCATCTCATGGTGTTTAGATATTGACCCTTGTCTCTGACATTGGTCACACCTTTCACAAATTCATATGTATCATTAAACACAGTTGGCTAATAATATCTACACTATAACACTTTCTTTGCGGTGCGATCGCTAGCATGGTGACCCCCGACTGGTGAAGCAGACAAGCTTCCAAAATCTTTAACACATCAACTTCTGGGGTAGATCTTCTGATAATATTATTAGTGCACTTACTGAACAGGTATGATTCATCCCATAAGTAACTTTTGGTATTATGGAGGAATTTCTTTCTCTGATGAAAAGAAAGATTTTCAGGCATCAATTCGCTCACCACATAATTTGCAAAATCAGCGTATCAAGGTATTTTCTCCATAACAGCAACTAAGATTTCCTCATTCGGAAATGCATCATTGATCTCAATTTCATCTCTTACTGCTTGCTCACCTTCCAGCCTAGACAGATGATCCGTAACTTTGTTTTCACAATCCTTCATATCTTTGACTTCAAAATCAAATTCTTGCAGTAGCAACACCCATCTAATCAACCTTGGTTTCGCATCCTTTTTCACCATAAAATATTTCAAGGCTACGTGGTTAGTGTGGAACACTACCTTGGTGCCTAGTAAGTAAGCCTTGAACTTATTAAAAGCATAGACTACTACAACAAGTTCCTGTTCTGTGACCTTGTAGTTCTTCTGAGCTCCCTTCAGTGGCTTGCTGGCATAATAAACTAGATGAAATAATTTTTCCTTCTTTTGCCCCAGCATATATCCAAGGGCAACATCGCTTGTATCACACATTATCTCAAATGGCTTTGACCACTTTGCAATTTTAGAGAAGTCTTTTATAAACGTTCAGTAAAAGCTAGCATGCCCAAGGAAACCACACACCCCTTTTATTGAGATGGGAGGTTGTAGCTTCTCAATAACCTCTACCTTGGCTCGATCGACCTCTATCTCTTTTGCTAAAATTTTATGCCTGAGAATAATACCCTCCTTCACCATGACGTGACATTTCTCTCAGTTAAGCACCAAATTAAATTCCATACAGCATTGCAAGGCTCTACTCAGGTTCACCAAACATAGCTCAAATGAATCTCCTACCACAGAAAAACCATCCATGAACATCTCTAAAGTATCCTCCACTATATCTGAGAAAATAGACATCATACATCTTTAGAAGGTAGCGGGTGCATTACATAACCCAAATGACATCTAATTAAATACAAAAGTGCCATACGGGTATTTGAATGTAGTCTTCTCCTGATCTTTAGGAGTAATACATATCTTATTATAGCTAGAGTAGCCATTTAAGAAACAGTACCACCTCTTTCCCGACAACCAATCAATCATTTAATCCATAAAGGGCATTGGGAAGTGGTCCTTTAAGGTCCATGAGTTTAGTTTGCGATAATCTATGCAAACCCTCCACCCAGTCACAGGCCTGAGAGGAATCAACTCGTTCTTTTTATTTGCAACAATAGTCATGCCCCTTTCTTAGGAACACATTAAGCTGGGCCTACCCATTTACTGTCGGAAATAGGATAAACCACTCCTGCGTCCAGCCACTTAATAATCTTCTTCTTAACCACCTCTTACATTGGTAGGTATAGTCGGTGTTGATGCTCGATGGTTGGAGTACAGTCATCCACAAGTTGTATCTTATGAGTGCAGATGCCAGGGGGAATGCCAATAAATCAGCAATAGTCCATCCTATTGCTCTTTTATGCCTCTGAAGCACCAAAATAAATGCTTCAACTCTTTTCTCACCCAAATCATCTACAATAATCATGGGTATCATATTTCTATTTCCCAAAAACACGTACCTTAAATGCCCAGGCAACTCTTTTAATTCCAACACCGGCGGCTCTTCAATGAGTGGCTTAGCCGGTGGTATTGATCGATTCTTCAGACCAAGATCTAGCTTTTTAGTAGCATAAGAGTATGATCCCATTCCTGTTAAATCACAAATAGTCTCTTTATACTCCTCAATGCCTTCCTAATCAAAATTCATCAGCACTGTAGCTAAGGGCTCGACAACAAATTTCTCCTCTATCGGCACCTCCTGCTCACCCTCATAATATACATCAACAATTAAGAACACTCTCATTTATTTCTACTGCTTTATTAATTGGCACATATCAAATTGCAACACTTTATCATTCAGCTTAAATAATAGCTCGTTAGCTCATAAATCAATTAGCACACTTTTGGATGCAAGGAAAGGTCAACCCAAGATCATGGGCACCTTGAAGTCCACCTCGCAATCCAGAATGACAAAATCCACAGGAAATATGAAGCTAGAAACCTTCACCAGCACATCATACAAAATACCAACAGGTCATTTTACCAACCTATCCGCCATTACAAGTCGCATGTTAGTGGGTGTGGGATCTCCTAAACCCAACTTTTTATAAATAGCTAGCGGCATTAGATTGATGCTAGCTCCTAAGTTACATGGAGATTTTGCAAAGTCAAGAGGTCCAATAGTGCAAGGGATAGTAAATTCTCTCAGATTTTCCTTTTTCTGCACCAGAGACCTTGAGGAAATAGCACCACAATGATAAAGATTGTCCATCAGCTCAAAACTAACTGACCACTTTTTCATGACGAGGTCTTTTATGAACTTTGCGTATCGGGCATTTGCTTTAAAGCCTCTACCAATGGCAGATTAATCGTCAACTGCTTAAGTATAGCCATGAATTTGCTGCACTTTGTGTGATCGACCTTCTTCTTCAATTGATGGGGAAATAAAGGAGATAGTTTTAGAAGAGTGGTAACCACCACTTTAGCCTCCTTTCCATTATTCTTCTCTAACTCATCTCCTTGCTGAATATTGGATAGTACGTCATCAATAACCTCATCTGATTTTACAGACTCCACCAGATGATAAGTCACTGCTTTTTTAATATCATCTGCTACAATATCAACCAGAGGCTTGCCCACAGAAGGACTTGCCAATACCTTACCACTTTTAGTAGTAATAGGCATGTAAGAGCCATCATTCTAAAGATTCTGAATGGTATCACTTGGTAATGTTCCAGTCTTTCTCTGATTCAACGCTGCCAAGAGCTGGCTCATTTGTTGCTCCAACTGCTTGATAGAGGTAGAGTGGGAGTTTACCAACTGACTTATATAAGCCATATCACTCTTCATGGTAGTCACCCCAGAGTTGGTAGCTTTAACTCCCTTAAATAATTCTCCTTTATGTGCTCTATGGATATCTTACCAGAGCTAGTTGCCATATTATCTCTTCTTCCGGGAGGTACATATAGCCAACTCCATCATTCTTACTTTTCAAGTTTCCTTGATCCCTATCCTTGTAACCAGCCTTGTCGTAGTAGTTTCGACCTTGATTTCCTTAGATATTAGCTCAGAAACCCCTTGGTTATTCAAATAGTTAGCCTCTTCTTCCAAATTAGAATCATCTTTACCCTTGGGTGCAACAACTTTTACTTTTTCAATCTTTGAAAATAATAACTGTTTGGTCAACAAATCTATCTGCGTCTTCAGGAGTGCCATGTATTGATCACGTTCTTCCTCTTTCTTACATTGTTCTGTAGTTATGCAATAGACACAGTAGGGCTTGCTACTACAGAACCCCTGGTATGCCAAGCTCTACTTTGTTTGGTCATTTGATCAAGCATTTCTGAGGCCTCCTGAAAAGTAAGATCCACAAATGATCCCCCTACAATATTATCAACAACTGCCTTTGTAATAGAGTTCAAATCTCGATAAAGAGTCTTTATTAGATGAATATCTATCATATTATAGTTCGAACACTACGTCAACTTCTTTTTAAACCTCTTCCATGTCTCGTGAAGAGATTCGGTTGGGAGCTGCCAAAAGTTTCTAATCTCATCCCTCAACTGTACCCTCCTGGAAGGTATAAAGAACCTTTTTAGGAACGCCTCTTTCAATTGCCTCCAGTTGGTTATAGAATCGGGTGTTAGCTCATTAAGCCACAATGTTGCTTTCCCAGACAGAGATAATGGAAATAAATGCAAGGGGATGGCATTATGTCCTACTCCCAGGTTATCAAAGGATGTACAAATAGTGATAAATTTTACTAAATGTATATTGGGATCATCTCCTGGGAGTCCACGGAACAACCTTTTCAGATGAAAAAGTTGAATCATTATACTGGTAATATTAAACTTTGCTCTTGGTGATAGAGGTGGAGGAATAATATCTCCAGTGGCACTAGTTTCATCCATTCCATCCTCATCATCATTAAGATCAAATTGAATAGCTTGGCGATCAGGTCTCACCCTGAAAGGACGGTTTCTGTTTATATTTCTGTTCACTGGTGCAGCTACATTCTCTGCATGCCTTTGATTAACAGGATCTAGTAAGTCATCATCCCCCAAATCATCATCATTAGTATTAGGATGATATACCTACTAACCATCATTCTGCTGATTTAGTTGTGCTCTAGCCAACGTAGCTAGTCTCTCTGCTTCTTGGGGATCTGCCCTTCTGCCAATTAGTTGCGGTTCTGAATATATTGGTAATAATGGTGCACCAAATCTCTGTGTACTAGGCATACACAATAACTTCCTTGCATAGAACAAAAACAACAAGAAAAAACTAAAATTTAAGAAACTTGACCAAAGGTCAATTAACAAACATAAACTTAATTGACAACCGTATTTCTTGAAAATGGTACCAAAATTTGATACACCTAAATTATAACTCTCATTAGAAAGTGTAAGCGGTCGTGGTCAAATATAGAACCCAACTGGGTTGGGTGTCAAATACCACATGAAATACTGTGTTCACTGAGTATTGTGGTTGTTATTAGACTATTGATCGAAGGTTCCAGAATAAAGAAGAGTTTTGATTTATCAATTATATCCAATGCTTGTCACAAAAAGTAATCCAACTGAAGGCTGTTTTGCAAATAGTAATTCAATAAGAGAATTCAAACTAGAGTTATGGTTAAGTAGCTAGGGTTCTGAACTATTTTGGATTCCCAATGAACAATTCTAATTGCAAGAGTAGTTGAATTCTATGGTTTACCCATTAGTTTCTCAACCTAAATGAGTAACTTATCCCTTAATTCTTTCAAACTTAAGGAGCATATTATTTATTCAACTATACTCTCACTTAGGTTGATCCGATTAAGGCATATACCCTCTATCCAAAGGTTAAAGCGCTTAGATTTATGTAAACCCTTTCTTTTCCCAACAAAAACTTTTCTATTCAAACACAAGTGTTGTTCTTGGGCTCACTTTTCAAGTTTGCAACCAAGAAAAGTCATTAAAATGAAAAAGGGTATTTTAAAATAAATTAATCATGGGGATCTACTAGATTCACAACCCCAATCAGCTATTCACATCAAAGCTCCCATAACCCTAGTTATGGAAGCTTAGCCACATATATCCATCACAGAAAGAGAAGAAATGATTGTGTTATTCATAAATTAATTCAAAATTTACTTACAAAAGTCACAATTATTGTTCTTCAATCTTCAATGGAGAAAATGATAATGAAATCTAGATCCATAATTCTTGAATGAATCTCAGAGAAAATTACGTACAATATATTTTCTAGTATGGAAAACTCTCATAAAAGATAAAAAATAAAAGTTTGGATAAAAAATCCCTATTAAGACCTAAAACTGGGTATTTATATGTTCCCTCCTAAAAAGTATTTAAAATTGAGATAATATAAAATCCGCGTCCAAAGTGATGGTCAAAGTGGTGGTCCATCATAAGACTGACGGTCCACCATTTGGTCCATCACAGTTAATCTTAGGTGGTCAGTTTCTGGTTATGACTGATGGCTCATATGGTGATCTATCTCTAAATTGATGGTCCACCATTCTGACCATCGCTGGAGGTGCTGGAGAGTCAGGTTCTAGGTAATCTTGATAGTTAGAGTGGTGGTCCGTCAAAAGATCAATGGTCCACCAAGTTGGCTGTCGATGAGCCTTCCAAAATGCCTGGTTCTATTTATTTCTGACGGACAAAGTGGTGGTCCGTCATAGGACTGATGGTCCACCACATGCACTGTCACTGGGTTTTCAAAGTTTATGGTTTCTGCCTCAATTTGACGGTTGAGTTGGTAGTCCGTCACAAAACTGACGGTCCACCATTTTGACCATCAGAAGTGTTTTTCTGCAAATTTACTGAATTTTTTCCTTTAGTCAGCTCCTTACCCTGAAACACTAAAAACCAGCATTAAATGGCACCTTAGTTTCTTGGAAACATGTAATTTTTCTAAGAAAAAGATGAAAAATATTTTGTCAAAATCCGAAACATTAGGTAGCTAAGATAATCACTTTTCTTTTATTGAGTCTACCAATAATAATAATTATTACTACAGTATTTAGATGACCTCATTTAAAGTTCTTTGTGGTAGGATGCGTAGATCACCTATTAGTTAGTTTGAGGTTCATAAAACTACCTTCATAGGACCTAGTTTAGTCTATGAGGCCATAGGGAATCTTTAGTTGATTAGAGATAGGACAAAGACAGCTTAGACTTGTCATAAATCTTATGTAGATTTGAGGAGAAGAGTCTTGAGTTTGCTATTGTTAATTAGGTTTACTTATAATTTTTACCCCCGAAAGGGGTGATATGATTTGGCAAGAAAGGGAAACTCAGACCCAGTATGTTGGTCCTAATAGGATTATGAGGTGCTTCAAAAATGTAACCTATGAGTTAGATATCTTCATAGATTTAACATCGATGGATCTTATTTTTACATGACTCTATTGTAGAAAATAGATTGGTGATCCAGCTTCAGTTGTGCCTATAGAGAGTGTGGTTGTGAAATATAGACTCTCTTACGAGGAATTTCTAGTTGAGATTCTTGACCCTCACATTTGTTTATTGAGGAACACAAAAGTTACTTCACTAAAAGTTGATCAGAGGAATCATCAAGTTATAAGAGGTAGTTCGGAAGCAAAAGCAGATATGATGACCAAGTACCCATATCTTTTCCCTTCAAATTTAGTTCCATCTTAAGGTAATAGTTTCCTCCTTAGTACTCCTTTCATCTCATGTCACTCAGTTGCTAGCATGTCTTAGTATGCATCAATGTTGTATGAGTTCAATTTAGTCTATGATCCGATTAGATATTTAACTATCCTGTCAATATCATCTTTTAGGACTCAGTGTTGCAATTGTAGCACTTTCCCTATTTTTTTATCCTAGTTTTTCTTTATTCAAGAATGAATAATCCCTAGGGGAAGATACTGTAACACCCTAAATTCCTAAATTAAATTCAAATTACTCTTCAAATGTGTGTAAACCTAAAATAGATGATTTCATTGTATGAGAAGAACTATAGATATGAATTAAGGTCATAAGAAACTTTGAGATCAAAGTTAAGCTAAAAGCTTCTTTATATATTGAGTTCTTATATAAGATTTCATTAGGGTTGAATTTGAATGAGCATAACTCCTAAAGTAACAATAGTTTTGTAGCTCAAGACACATCAAATTAAAGGCCTTTGGATCTTCTTTCCAATTTCACCAACCACTTGTCAATTCGACTTTTAAGCAAGAGTTTATGGGCATCTTAGTAAAGAACTATCAAGTTGTCAAATACGATAACCCATACAACAAACCATTTTTTTTTAGGACAGACCATCCTATATGCTTATCTGAAGAACAACCAAAATATCCTAAAGTGGGAAATACAACTCAAAGGCCATAACAAGAACCAATGAACCATTGGAAGAATCAACGAGTTGTCACTTTAGCCTTCTTATGATGTCCAAAGAACCTTCTAGAACTAGTTATAACTAATACCAAAATCACCGACCCATTTATTTATAGGACAAGATATTGATTGGTTCATCTTTTGTACATAACAAGTTTTCAGTTCTAATTTTTAAAGGGAAATCTGATCGTTACCTATTACTTAACCCCCTATACTATGCAATTTTGGCTATCCCAAAGGATAATACTTAAGTTTAACTCACTTATAATCCCTTATTCCACTTAAACTCATGTAAACACTCAGAGTGAAATTAGAAATGGGTGATTACACTTTTTCCTCAACCCCAAAACTATTGTTCTTCACTTTCAAGCTCCAAGGTCTAAGTTATAGTAAGAAATTAACTTTTAGGTATGTGGGATTTCATCAATGGGTATCCTTTCACGCACTGGCACCACAAGTAAACTCAATTTCTCTATTAAATTATTGTTTTAGATTCGGGATTTTAATTAAAGACATGATTTTCTCTGTGTTTTAGTTCCCTATGATTGATAATCTATAAATATATGTTTTCCTATGAAATTCAGTAACTTTACAAACTCGTCATGTTATGGCTCCACAGTATATTGATATTCGGTATTTTGGGACTTATATTTATAAATTCTTACTTTATTAAAGTTGAAAGGTTTTGAACACCCAAAGACTTAGTATCCTACAAATAAATAAATCAATTTCCTATCATTTAGTTCTACAAATTTTAGAATGCTTTCAGACAAAAAAGTTATCATTTAGTCTTAGAACATCAAACTTATTGAGTTATTCAGTATAACAGTTTAAAATTTAGTTAGGAGTGGTATTTAGCACCGAGAGAACATAGAAATTAAGGCTCACACATCAGTTAGGCTGAGAAATTTAGTAAAAGTCCCTAAGTCCCAAAACTACATCACTGCCGTAGGTTCTAAAGGGTCACCCTTCAAATTAGGATGACTCCTTAGTTTTTTTTAACACCAGTTTAGTTGTGATCCATGTCAATCAGTCGTAGTGTTCGCAAGATATAGAGCATGCCCCTTTTTGTTGGGGTTATAGGTGAACCCTATTTACCTTATATGGGGTATGTCAGTTAATAGTAGCTCCCAAAGTTTAGACCCAGTCACTATATTTCCCTAGATTTAGTCTATACAGTTATTATATTTATCAATTTTATGCATATTTACTTTTGTTCATTGCATTAACTTATACTCATTAGTTACACGTCCAGTTATATATATTCTAGTGCTTAATTCACACTCTTAGTATATTCAAAGTATTGATCGTATACTCGTTTGAATTGTGATATTTTATAATAGAGATTTAGACTTTAAACATAGAACTCCCAGTTAGCACAATCCAATACTCATATTGACAGCTGTGCGTGGTGCGTCCTCATCTTATAAGGATGGGAGTTATTTTCATTTTCTTTTTTTTAATTATATTAGTTTCATTTAGTTAGAGTTAGCTGGGGGATGGTCCCAGTAACTCATTAGTATTAGAGGCTTTTAGACAGTTGGTTAGATATGTTTTCAGCTTTATGATATTTTAGACTTATATTATCTCCCCCTTACGATCATTTATCCCCGAATGATGAGTTAGGATACTTTTAGTATGAGAATAGCAAGAATACACCACAATCAAATGATAAACTAGGAAAATAAAACTCACCCCTTAAGAACTTTCATTCAACCGAGGAATCAAGAATGGATATTTAGTATTCATATCTTCTTAAGCTTCCCATGTAGCGTCTTCTACCTTTTAGTTTCTCCAAAGAACCTTCACCAAAGCTACATCTTTAGTTCTCAACTATGAACCTGCCTATCCAATATCTCAATCGTGACTTCCTCATATGATAAGGAATCCAAACTACCAACACTCTCAATAGGCATAATAAAAGAAGGATCACCCACACACTTCTTCAATATTGATACACAGAAAACCAGATAAATGAAACCCAAACTCGCAGCCAACTCCAACTCATAAGCAAAATTCCTAATTTTTCTCAAGATCTGATATGGGTCTACGTAACAAGGACTGAGCTTCCCTTTGTTACCAAATCTCATGACTCCTATAATAGGAGACACCCTCAAGAATACCCAATTATTAACTTCGAACTCTAATTCTCTTTGCATCAAGTCTGCATAAGACTTTTGGCGACTTTGAGTAGTCTTAAGTGTTTCTGTAATCACTTTTACCTTTTCTATGTCTTGGAGAACCAAGTAAGGACTAAAAAACCTAGTCTCGCCAATCTTAAACCATCCAATAGGAAACCTACACCTCCTACCATAAAGATTCTTGAATGGAGCCTTCTGAATGCTCGAATGATAACTATTATTAACACAAACTCAATAAGAGGCAAATATTAACCCAACTTCCCTTGAAATCAATTGCATAGATCCTTAGCATATCCTATAAAGTTTGAATAGTATGATTCACTTGCCCATCTATTTGAGGGTGGAAATCAGTTCTAAAGTTCACCTACATACCCAAACCTTTCTAAAATAAATGCCAAAAGTGAGGTGAAAACTCTGTACCTTAGTCTGAAATAATGGATACTGACGCACCATACATCTTCACAATATCCTAAATGAACAACTTCGCATACTCCTTTTCCTGAGTAGTTAGTCCTCACTGGTAAGAAGTGAGCGGACTTAGTCATTCTATCCACAATGACCCAAATCGAATCATACTGATTGCAAGATCACAAAAAACCCATAATAAAATCCATATTGATTATCTCCCACTTCCACATAGGCAACTTTATCTCTTCACACATGCCACCAGGACTTAAGTGCTCAACCTTAACTTACTGACAAACCATACACTTAGCAACAAAATTTGCTACATACCTCTTCATATTCTTCCACCAATAGATGTCTTTTAAGTCATGGTACATCTTAGTAAAACCTAGATGAACTATATATCGGGACTCATGTGCCTCAGTTAGAATCTTTACCCATATCCCACAAATATCTGGAACACACAACCTACCTTGATATCTCAGTATATCATCTACACCGATCTCAAAGGCCATAACCTTTTATTGTCCTACCCTATCCCTAATCTACATAAGAATGGGATCCAAAACCTGTTTATCTTTCACCTCAACACCAACAGATGATTTGAACACTTTTTGAATATTAAATCCTCTATCTTTAGAGTCTAAGAGACAAGACCCCAAGTTAACCAATCAGTGAATATCCTTAATTAATCCTCTTTTATCCCCATAAACATAGGATAAGATCCATATTATAAACTCCTAAGAGCATTAGTAACTACATTAGCTTTACCTGGGTGATAATGAAGACTCATATCGTAATCCTAGAGCAATTATAGCCAGCTTCGTTGCTTGAGATTCAACACCTTCTATGTGAACATTTATTGTAAGCTCTTATGATCACAATAGATATCCATATGCACCCCATATAGATAAGGGAGATAAATATTCAAAGAAAAAACCAGAACTGCCACTTTAAATCATAAGTTGGATAGTTCCTTTCATGAACTTTAAGCTTCCTAGAAGCATAGGCCACAACCTTACCATGTTGTATTAGAACATAACCCAAACCAACATGGGATGCATCATAGAACACAACAAAACTGTTAGTGCCCCCGGGAAAGGTCAAGACTAGTACAGAAGTCATCTTATCATTCAACTTCTCAAAGCTACCCTCACAAGCATCAGACCACAAAAACTTAACCTTCTTTTTAGTCAATTTAGTCACTGGAGCAGCAATAAAAGAGAAACTCTCCACAAACCTCCTATAATACCCAGTCAAGCCCAAGAAGATTTGAATGTCTGCTAGAGTCATCGGTCTAGGCCATATCCTAACTGCCCCAACCTTCTTGGATCCACCTTGATCCCCTTACTAGACATAACATGACCAATAAAAGTCACTGCATTCAACCAGAACTCACACTTAGAAAATTTGGCATACATCTTTTTATCCTTAAGGGACTGCAACAGAATTCGAAGGTGATTGACATAATCCTTCTCACTCTTAGAATACACCAAGATATCATCAATAAACATTATCATAAACAAGTCTAAAAACTGCCTGAAACCCTAATTCATAAGATCCATTGACGCAGCCGGAGCATTAGTCAACCCACTTGACATAACCAAAAATTCATAGTGACCATATCGAGTTCAGAAAGTATTCTTGGTAATATCAACCTACTAAATTTTAAACTGACGATAACCTAAATAAAAATCAATCATAGAGAAGAATCTAGCACCCTGAAGTTGATCGAAAAGATCATTAATCCTAGGCAGAGGGTACTTATTCTTCATTGTAACCTTATTCAGCTGACGGTAATCCATACACATCCAAAGAGACCCATCTTTCTTCCCCACAAAAAGAATAAGAGCACCCGGTGAGAAAATACTAGGACAGACAAAACCCTTATCAAGAAGATCTTTCAATTATTCCTAAGCTCTTTTAGTTTAGTTAGATCCATTTTATGTGGAGAAATAAAAATAGGATGGGTATCCGAAAAAAGATCAATCCCAAAATCTATTCCCCTGTTGGGAGAGATTCCAGGAAGAACATCATAAAACACTTTAGGAAACTCACTAACCACGGGGATAGAATGCAATGAAGGACTTTTAGAGTTAGAATCCATAACCTGAACTAGATGATACAAACACCCTTTTGAAATCAATTTTTGAGCTTAAAGATAAAAGATGAACCTCCTTATAGGTATTGTGGAAATCCCCTCCCACTTTAACATCGGTTCATTTGGAAAGTGGAAACTGACCTTTTGGGTCATACAATCTAGAGATACATAACACGATTGAGCTAATCCATCCCAACGATCACGTCAAAGTCTATCCTTTCCAACTCTATTAGATCCACTAATGCTTATTTATGAAAGATAGACACCATACAACCCCTATAGATCCTTCTAGTAACTATAAAATCACCCACCAAGGTAGATATAGAAAAGGCATCAAAAATACTCTTGGGAATAAAACCAAAATGCACAGCCATATATGGGGTCATATAAGAAAAGGTCACATAAGAAGAGTTGTAAATACTGGTAACAACATCTGGAGATGCCTTAGATTCCTGGTGAGTAGCAAGTGCATAAAGATAATTTTTATAAGAGCCAGTACTAGAAGTAGCGTCTTTTGGCGCAGGAGCTGAACAAAAAGCAATCAGGACCTTATTAGCTCCCATGGAAACATTAGCTGTTGGATAATGTCACTACACATGACTAGGATGATAATAATTATAGCACTGATTCCTACCTTTATCACACTAACCATGGTGATGCTATCCATAAAATCGACAAAAAAGATATGATGGGGCTGACTGAGCTCTACTAGCTTGAGATTGGGTACCCTATGCCTTAAAACCACTGTTATCTTGAAAGCTATGATCACCAGATGACTTAGGATAAGGGGAACTACCTGAAGAATATTAACCAAAATTTCCCCAAGTCTTCTTCTTGATCCACTGCCTACCATCCCTTCTACTATTCTGTTGACCCCCTCTATTCTTTGAATACCTAAACTTCTTACTCTACCTCTCCCCAATCTCTTCCTGTCTTTTTTTCTAATCCTCTACTTATTGCATATAGACCATAAGTCTGGAGATGTCCACGTCATTGTACAACATTGTATCCTTACACTCCAACACTAAGTCATGGGATAACTCAAAAGAATATTTCCTCACCTTCGCCCTTATAAAAAACACCATTTTTAGAAAATAATAAGACAACTGCTGAAATTTTAGGGAATACCCCTTCACACTCATCTTTCCCTACTTAAAATCGACAAAATCCTCTGCCTTAGCTTTCCTCAACTACTGAGGAAAGAAATGATCACAAAAGGTACTTGAAAACTCATCTCATAAAGTTAGCTCTACATTATAACCTCTCAAATGCTCCCACTCTTCATACCACTGATAAGATACATCCTTTAACTAGTATGCAAAAAACTCCACACCCTTAAAATAGTAGTATGCATCACCTTAAAAATCTTTTTTTTCTCATCCACAAAACCCTGAAGATCCTTCTCAACCCTAGAGCCCATAAATGTTAAGGGATTAATCCTCATTAACTATCCAACTTGAGTTACCTCAAATGAAGGATAAATAGAACCAATAAAATTCAAATGATGAGACTAAGATATCACCACAAAATGAGCAAGTGAATAGACCGACGAAACTCTATTTTGGAGATGTTCTCCTGAGGCGGTTGATCATAAGCATCACCACCCTGAGAAGCCTGGGAAGGAATAGTAGGGATAAGTGGAACTCCACATAGATCTGCGTAATTAGGTGTAGGGAACCTAGACCGAGACTGCACTCCATACATAGGGCGAAGCCGATCCATATTATCCTCAGGTAGGACAGATTTCCTAGCAAATTTCTATGAACATCAGATCTATGGGGAGGCATGATCTAAAATATGAAGAAGCTAGGAGTTAGACATGTTTCTTAACACAAGATTCTATAGGCCAAAAATGGATCATAAGAAAAGAAAACATTCCTAAATGCCTTGTAGACTCCTTATAAGTGTGGCATGCCACACACCCATAAAAGGACACTACTCGAGATGTTTTCATGGACACCCAACGACTCCAAACTATGCTCTAACACCAACCTTGTCATGACACAAACCAAGGCCTAGCCATGACGGGTATCTCAAGTCCAACATGTATCGGAGACTACCCCATTAACCCAACCTCAAGAGCACAATAATGATTAATAATAAAAATGAGGAAGCCAATCAAGATAATAATAAAAGGTGAATAGATGACTATATAAAGTATAAGAGTCAATCAACAACCAACCAACCTACATATGTCTATGTAAAGCCTCTAAACCAGAATAACAACTACATAGGGAGATGCCCCCGACCATGACTAATAGTTATCCAAAAGAACTAAATCAAAATAAAAGAAGATGGAAATGATAAGGCCTTTTAGAGGATGGAGGCTCACCACTTCACAACTACTCGGGACATGTACTAATCCACCTAATGTTGCATAGGAGTAAAATAAGTGTCTTCAGACCCTACATTATGAAACAATATTGCATCCTTGGACGGTTAGTGGGGTGAGCTCTAGCATGTAACTTAGGGAATATGACAACATAATTCCATTTCCAAAAATTAGTCAAAACCATAATGTACACATGTATATATATATATAAGATGTCGGGATAAGGAACAAGGCTTAATCATGAGATATAAAAATTATTAACCTAAACTGTGTAGCTCTAACCATTCCAACAGGATATATGGGTTTGACTCCCCCATTAAAAGGGCCTCAATGCATATTAGTCACACAAACAAGAGAAGTCCAAGGAAAGATCAGGGAATCCCCGACCCCACACCAATTCAAGGTACAAATATATCCAGTGTGAACTAAGCACAAGATCATGAAGAACCCGATGATAACAAATATGGTCTCCAGTAGCATTCTTGTCATAACTCGAGTCTATCCCCTAGTCGAACACTGTGCTTAAGGCCAAAAGAGACCCTAAGCTAACCCATTATCTGGCACAAACTGTAAATATTGAAAGAATGTAACAAAATACTATACGGAAGTCCTGTAAAATCAGATATCTAAATAATCATAAAAATTTTAAATGTATTAAAAATCATCACTAAAAGACCATACTATCAATCAGACTGTCTGAGAGCCTCTAAACATACTGAGTTGTTGGGACAAGTCTCTAACTAACTCTGTCTACTGAAATAACTAGAAATAAAGTACTAAAAATCATGATAAATAATATGACTAGTCCTTGACTTATAAGGACCTATCAATGCTTTTGCTGAGTGATACAGGAATGGACTATGTCCGGTCTAGGAACTGAGCGTCTAAACCTATATTATGAAATCAATATAGTATGAAAGAGAGTATGCAATTAGTACTTTGAATGTACTGGTATTTGATATAGAAACTAACTGATATGCATATAGGTACTAAGCATAAATGTATGAACATGAGAAATGAATGCAAGAGCAAGCATAAACATGTACTAAAATAATTTAAATAACTAATAGATGATATAAATGGCCACTTTGTCATGCAAAACTAAACTTTTATAATTTGAATACTGTACTGAAACTGTGGGAGCTATCATTTAATTGATATGCCCTAATTTGAGCTAATCGAGGTTCAACCTATAACTCGACTTAAACGGGGTTTAATACCTTGCCACGGGTACTGACACTGGCTATGTGGATCCACTAAACTGATGTTTTAAAGACTAGGGTGTCACACTATGCTGGAAGGTCCTCCTAACAGAGTATCAACCCTAGACTGGTAGGAAAACATCTTATATCCTACACTGGCTACATAGTTTTAGAACTTAAAGAATGCTACTAAAGGTATCACCCTAAGCTTGAAGGTAAGCCTTTACCGCTAGGTTTGCTCGACGCTAAGTTCTACTCCCAATAAACAGACACTGATATTGATAAAAGTTCAGCATAATTCAGAATTGATAAATGATCAACATGATAATAGTCTAAAAATAATGATACAAATAGAATCAGAATAACTTGACATCTGAAGTATGCATGAGTATCTTCGTATCGGGTGTTCATAACCCACTAATACTGAGATATGTATTTGATGTGATAATGTCACGATAAAGACATAATGAGGAAATTCAATAACTCAACTCAAAAATTCTATAATTTAATAAATATAAAGAGATATCATGATTGGGGTACTGAGGAATGCATAAATTCATAAGGAAATACATATTCATGGTAAAACTCAAGAATTTAACTGGAGAATTGTGAAATTCATACTTTTCATAGAACCTAAAACAAAAGGGGAATTAAACTTAAGATTGGAGAACTTTAGAACTCAATGGCCAAAATGGGCCCACTGATGAGTATCCCACATACATGAATATAAAAGCTTGGATGAATCTTCTTGGCAATTTGACTTGCTTGATAAGCCCTAATTGCTTTTAGAGAGAAGAAAAACCCACCAATTTTTGGTTTCTCTAAATTAAATTATGATAAATGATGGAATTGGGGGTTTGGGGACTTTTATGTCCCCTTTGGAAAGCCTCAACGACATGGGTTAGGGAATAAAAAGAGTGGAAAAGACTTAAAAGCCCTGGAAAATAAGACTGAAATTTGGTCCCCAGTCGTTACGACTCATCCTACGACTCATCACGACTGATTACAAGTTGTAGTCTGAGTCTCTGAGGCTGGGGCCATAACTTTTTTGACTACGACTCACCACCCTATGACTTGTAGGAAATAACTACGAGTCATTAGGTTGAATCCTATTCTGAGGCTGGGTTCATGGGTCATTCACTGGTTAGACTACAGGTCTACCATACGACTGCTAGATTCGTAGATACTAGAGTGTGTCTTGGGTAGCACACTTTTGTGACTATGAGTCCCGCCATACAACTCATAGCCACTGATTATGTTTCGTAGGGAGGAGTCGTGGTCACTGGATATAGCTGAGGGTTCTTCACTAAAGTGACTACAAATCACTCATTACAACTCGTTATGAGTGGTTACGACTCATTCCCAGATTCGTAGTCATGGCAGTGTATTAAGTCCTTAGGGGGAAACTTTTCATAAATTTCTGCCATGACATCAGATTAAGGCGAGACTTGAAGCACTGGAAAGCTAACTTCGTGGCCTATCTTTTAAAAGGGCTAGATCTTGAAAAATTCAGGGTATTACAGGTCCTCCCAGAACCTCCACCTTCAACAACGAGAAACACAACCCCCTTTAATCCCAATTAAAACACTTGCACACAAACTTATCCATTTAACCAAGGAATTATCCATTTAGGCATTATCAATAGTATCGTCATATAATTAAAAGCTTGCAAGCCAAAATTCATTATGCACACTATTCGTGATACAAAAATAAAGTAATGAATAAAAACCCTATTCTAATCCTTCCTCATGTGTTTTTCTCTCCAAGTCATCCCCAGTATGTAGAATAGAAGCTGAGTGTCCATTTTATAGTGTAGTATAAGTTTTGTCCAAAAATACACAAGGGTATGGCATGCTCTTATCCATGGATCAGTGGGTGAGGTACACTCTTACAACACATCACACTATTTTGTGCCATTGAAAATTTTGGCCAAGGGTATGGACCACTCTTATCGCGTGGCTCAGTTGGCGTGGCATGCCCTTGTGTCTTGAATTTCAACTTCTCTCAATGGTGTAGTTTCTTTACTTTGATTAGTGTTCCATGATTACAGATGCCTTGCAAACTCTTTTTTCTTATTTTATTTCCCAATATTGCTCCTAACACCTTCAGTCAACCACAACCTTAGTATTGATATGTAAATCAAGCTCAATCTGTACCAAAGTCTATCCTTGAAACACTAATCATAACCATTAGCTTACATACACAAATAAAGCTCAATCAAATGAATGTATTAGTAATCCACAAAGCCTCTATGAAACCAACATTAATCTAGGTCGAGATATGTGCCCGATGATAGCCAAAAAGAAACTAATGAAGAGTTTATGGCACAAAGAAACATGACTTTAAAATGATAACCCTTCTAAAAAAATGGAATCTCACCACTGCCTTCAAGCAACGCCAAAATCACAGAGGCTAACCTCTGTGGTACACCAAAAATGCAGAGGCTCACTGCCTCGGAACTTTAAAATAACCCCAAACCTCTTCCAAAAATTCCAAAACTCACCTAAATTACCCCTTTAACATCCCTAAGCACATCTCGAGTCAAAAATTAATGTTTTGAACACGAAAAAGTCAAATAAAATGGATAAAATTATAAGGGTGGTACATTCTACTGCAACAACAATCTATCTTATTTTTAATTTCATTTTGACTTTGTGTGATTGAGGTGTTCTATTTAGTTTAGAGTAGTCATAGCAGAAAGTTATCACAAAATATAATTATGCACACCTTCTTGGAGAGTATATGGGGATAACTATTAGGTCAAGATTAGGTCATGTATTGGAAGTTGTTCACATAGGAACATGGATGTATATTGAGCTAGCATATTAAAAAATAACTCTCCTAATATCTTATAGTAGTTAAAGATATTGAGCACTCGTGCAGATGTCCAGACCTTACCCTTAGAAATATTCAAAGATGAACGATGGGTAAATTAGTATCTAATTTAACAACTAAAGCCGTTGTTATATGTAAAAATGCCTTGAAAATAAGATTGAATAAATAATAAGCTCCAAATAGACCCAAAAAACTTAAACTAGGGTAGAAAAATAAGGCCCAAAAGAATTAGGCCAAGTAGCCCAAAATAGGGATGGGTTGAATCTCCTATTACAGCTACAATAGTCGAACTAACACTACAATGATAGACAATAATAAAATAAATGACAATTTTTCAAAAATCTTTTTTCTCTTTATTTTCTTAGGACTCCCCATTCCCCTAAAACCACTTTGAAAACCCTATCTCCCTAACCATAGAATTTTAAATGCTGAGGACCATGAGGGCAGTTTTTAGACACACTCAGAGGGAGCCTATCATGGGATAAACATTAAGCATGTACGAGACAACTCACTCCTCCTTGTAGTAGTATGATTCACCTAAAAGGTAAGTTATGGTTTATTTTGTAGCAACTAGACTTGGGCTTGATATATCTAACATTAATAGTGATATTGGGAGTATCAAGCATTAGGATTTGGGCACGAGTTCGAAAGATGGACATGTTGAAATTTTGATTGGCTCAAATATGTTTTTATTATATATTATATTAAAATTTTATTATGAGAGAGGACAATTTAATGATGGATGAATGTATATAGTTTATTATCTTCCAGGACCTTAAGATTAGTGGAAAGTTAGATGATATAATGAAGGATAGTAGAAAAAGATTAAGGTAACTTAACTAAATGTAATATAGGGATATTCAAATAGCATTAAGAAAGTGAATCAAGAGGGAGGGATGGTAAATTGATATTAGTAATCACCATAATCATATACTTTAAATGATGAGTGAACGTAAATGGGTAAATATTGTTAAGTAAAGATGAGTTTACCAATAAAAGTGATAAAGAAAGAATAGAGAATAATGTTAAAAATTTGAAGTTGGGATGTTTCTAGGGATAAAGTAGTTATAGCGTGATTTTGGATTTTGGCAGCCTCGCAGGGGTGTGTAGTATATGATGATTGTGAAAACATTTATAAATGAAGGCCATTGTATTATCTATGGTTTTGTTATGACACGTAGACTTTCTTGGCTTTGTCTTGTTGTGAACTTGACATCTATTATTTCCTTATTGCATTATTTGTGATTCATTTAACGCACTATATTTTATTTACATGGTGTTAAGATAACGGATCAGGTACCATGCCAATATTGATATAATATCTTTTGATATTGGTTGGGTACCACATATGTATAGATATGATATATTGTGGTATAGGTTAGGTACCACACATGTATAGATATGATATATTGTGATATAGGTTAGGTACCACGCCACTATGAATATGATATGTTATGATATGGGATGTTTACCATACCAACACAATATGACATTGATGATGGTGATGTGATTATTGATAAGGGATAAGGGAGATGATATGCACATCATGCATACATATATTTATCTGTGTGTTTGAGTGTAACTCTATTTTATATGTGTTATTTTACGAATTTCTATTATGGTAAGTGATGGAACACACTTTAGGAATGTATGTTAGGTCCCTTGTGAGGACCAGTTACTATAGACTATGGTTGGGTATAATTCTAATTCTATAGTGATATGGCATAATAGTGTCAGAGAGAGAGTGTGAGAGTACTTGGAGTGAATATCGATTAGGAATTATAGGTACCATAAAAATAAGTCGGTAGGGGAAGAAGAGGTATAAGCTGGAATGGTTCGTCAAAGGACAGAGATATAAAAATAAGTATTAAATGATAGATATGTCAGATAAATACTCAAGTAGGGCATTAGGGATTTTATGTTTGGAAATTTAGAACTGTATCTTACTTAATGTTATGATCTCTCCATACTTATTATTGATGTAATTTATTTCTAGGACTGGTCGACTGATGATGCTTACCAGTACATGTGGTTATACTGATACTACACTTATTATACCTCCACTCAGAGGGATAGCCATGGTGCAGCTTGTTGGAATTTTTATTATAGCAATATCGATCACTTGGCCACAACTCTTACTATTTTATTTTGCATAGATATTGTGTTATGGATGGCCCTCTCCTTTTCTAGTACTCTTGTACCAATTTAGCTAGGTTCTGAGTAGTCACTTATAGTTATTTTCAATATTTATTTTATGTTTTAGATGTATTAAAACAAGAATTAAAAGAATGGATCGAATAATCATATTTGAATTGTTGATTAGTTATTTGTATGGTAGACAAAAGTTGACTAAGTAAATTTATATTAATTTTTGCATTGATTGAATAGTGAGTTATTCAAGATTCTCTTATTTAGGGTAGGAGTAGGTAGGTTCCTAAAACTATCAAGTGGGTTGGGTTATGATATTAAACATGATGAATTCAGGGATACCTTTTAGGTGTTTGATCAAGTAATGAGCACTCACATCAATAAGTAGGCTTTTGCACTAGCTAACTCATATGATAATGCAGTGGCAAAAAAAGTTTAGAACTTTATTTGGATGAATCCTCCAGAGTTCCATGGTTCTAAAGTAGAGATGGATGCACAGGATATCCTTAATATTATTCAAAAGAATGCCCACCTTATGGTCAATGCTAAAGTGGAAAGTGAGCAGCTCAGATTTGGTGCTAACTATGCAAAGACAATAAAGGTTTTGATTTAGGCTTAGCGGATCAGGATGAGTTTGTGATTGTTATTTTGGGTGGATTCTTTTACCAAAAGTTGACCGAATCTAGGTTTGAGGAGTTCATTTATCTAAAATAGGGTAACATAACTGTGAAGGAGTATTCTTTAAATTTTACCCAGCTTGCTAAGTATGCTCTAGTAATGAAGACTTATTCAAGGGCTTGCATAAGTAAGATTGTTTTAATTATATTTGAGTCAGTGGGAAGGAGTCTAATACCACTATGATTGTCAAGAAAATGAATATCTCCAGGTTGATGTCTTACACTCAATAGATTGAGGAAGAAAAGATAAAATAGAAATAAAGAAAGATGAAGAAGATAAGAACAATAAATTTTGATTACCTTCAGTAATGATTGGGTAGTGGTAATTGTTCTTATTTTTGTTATAAGTACTTTGCTCTAGCCCCATTCTCTGCTAGTGCCCTAGTATGCATGTTTAGATAAGATCACTAGGATAGGCCACCATGCACTAAGTTCTAGGGTAGTATTACTAATGAACATACTTTTTAATTTACAAAATATGTAGTAAGAACCACTAGGAGAGTGTATGGCTAGCATTGGTGGTTGTTTTTTGATGTGGGAAGCAAAGTCACAAGTTAAGGGAGTACCTAGTGACCTATAAGAGGGGCAGAGTTGTTTTTTAGAAGATCTAGTCTAATTTTTCAATAGATACAGCAGGTCGTCCAACTTAGCAAAGCATTTTATCTAGTATAGGTAGTGCATAGCGTCAAAATAAGTTCTATGACTTACAAACTCCATTGGATCAGGAAGGTTGCCCTGATATAGTCATTTATGAATCTTCTATATTGATGTATATTCTTTGTTAGATCTTGAAGCCACACTCTATTATGACTCCCTATATTATAATAGACTTCGATGTTAGTCCCAATACTTTCTCAAAACCTTTCTAGTCTCTACTTTTGTTGATCACCCTATCATAGCTAAATAGGTATACAAAAATTACCCAATCACAATTTCCCAGAAAATTAGCTCAATTGATCTAATAGAGTTAGATACGATAGATTTTGACATTATTCTTGGCATAGATTGGCTACATTAATGTTGTTCCACAAATGACTATACAACCAAAGTTGTCAAGTTTCAGGATCCGAATAAACCAATCTTAATAAAAGAGTGACACTTTATCTCTTGTAGGTCCATTTGTATCATACCTTAAGGCTAGAAAAATTTTATCAAAATGGTGTGCTTATTATTTTGTTTGGGTTAAGGATTCAAAGTCTGAGTCCCCAACTCTTTTGTCAATTCCAGTGGTTAATAAATTCCTATAAGTATTTCTAGAATATCTACTTAGAGGATCTCATCAGCGAGAAATTGACTTCTAGTTGAAAGCAGTGGCATTCCTTAGTCATAAACTTTCTTATGAGGGCATTCAAATTGATATTCAGAAGATTGAAGCAGTTAAGAACTGACCAAGACCTATCTCTCCATCATATAATAGGAGCTTCTTGGGTTTAGCTGGCAGCTACAAATGGTTTCTTAAGGGAATTTCAACGATTATTTCTCCCAATTGGTATGACTCAAAATATTTATATCCCTACTTGGAATTAAAAAGTGGTAAATATGTACTTCATTATAAGGTTTTCTCGCCTTTAGGAATAGCATGATTCTATTTGGGTTATTGTAGAGTTGTTTAAGTAGCATGGTGTTACTTTGACAATCGATTTAAATGGGGGTACTTAATTTACTTTGCAATTTTGGTAGGCTTTTCAAAAGGGTCTTGGTAAAAAAGTTCCTTTTAGCACAATATTTCACTCGTAGATAGATAGCCAAGCAGAGTGGACTATTTTAACCTTAAAGAATATGTTGAGAGATTGTTTGATTGATTTTAAGGTTATTTGGGATGTGTGATGCCCCAATTTTTCAAGCTCTATACCCCTTAAAAGATAGGCCACTAAGTTAGCTTTCCAACACCACAAGTCTCGCTTAATCTATATCATGGCAAAAAGTTATACAATTTTTTCCTAAGGCATCAGTCAGCTACCAATGGCTATGACTGACATGATGACCCATAACTTGATATTAAGAGTCGTTAGGAGTAGTCGTAGTCACAACAGAAAAGATAATCATCTTTAACCCTGTGGCTACGACTTCACTTCACGAATCATAATCAGTGGCTACAAATCATTTGAAGGGACTCGTAGTCACCATAGTGTTTGGCCAATAATCCCTCCAGTGGTTACGAGTCCAGTGCATGACTTGTAGTTAGACATTATGAGTCATTGTGTAGACTCGTGACCTAACCAATAAAGGATCTAGAAGCTAAGCCTCAGACTATGACTCAATCTATCTACTCGTAGTCAGTCGTAATGAGTTTTTAGGGGAAAATTCTAGTCATAGTAGAAAAGACCCAAGATCTTAGGACCTCAGGTTACGACTAAGACTACGACTCATAACCAATCATAATGAGGTGTAGAGTGAATCATAATGACTAGAATCAGAATTCCTGCATGTTTTAAAAGGGGGTTTTTGGTGAATTCCAATCCTTATAACGCACAAACCCACGTCTTTTAGGCTTCCCAAGAGTGATATAAAATGCCAAAATCACTCAAATGCATGAGTCAAATATATTTCCACTTAGAATAATCAAAAGGGGTGATTTTCTCTCATCCCAAGAAGAAACTAAGGTTCTTCAAGTTTAGTCCCAAGCAATTTCCTCAAGGTTTTCACTCACAAGTATGTTGGTATAGAGGATATATTTTCATCCTCATGCCTAAATTATAATTTTTGTTCATGAATTTCATGATCTTTAAAAAATGAGATTTTACCCAAATTGATACTCTAAGATTAAATTCAATTGCCCATGATATATTTTTCACTCATGAGCATATTGTAATGATTATTCATGATTTCTTAGGCCCAAATTATATCTTTCATGTTATTTCCCATATCCACTCATATTTTACATGATATTAGTTAAGATTTCAAGCATATAATCAAGCTATATGATTTTTCCCTAATTTCTTCAGATTATTTTATGATTAAACCATGAATACATGTTTTCCAAAAGAATAACATTTTTCCATGTTCAAAATCATGAATTCTTTTATTAGGAAAAAGACATCGTTTCCACCCCAAACTATACTCGAAAAGTCTAAGCCACACCTAAACTATTGGAGTGACCTAATACACACCTAAACTACTTAAAAGTGCAATTTTTTACACCCTAAATCTGACATAGAAAAAACATAATTATTTAATTAAAAAAGGCACGTCTAAAATTAAAAATAACATAAAAAAAGTTCAAACTGAAAATTCCAATTCCAATTCTTCTTCTTCTTCTCTAAAATAAAAAATCCCAAACTGAAAAAAGATCCAAATTCAAAACATCCAACTTCTTCTTCTTCTCCAAAATCAAAAATTCTCAAACTGAAAAAAGGATCCAAATTCAAAACATCCATCATCTTCTTCTTCTCCAAAATAAAAAATTCCCAAACTGGAAAAAAGATCCAAATTCAAAACATCGTCATCTTCTTCTTCATCTCCAAATTCCTTCTTCTTCATCTCCAAATTCAAAAATCCCTACCATCCATCTTCTTCTTCTTCTCCAAATTCAAAAATTGCCAAATTAAACTAAAAATTTCAATTTCAATTTCAAGTTGCTAATGAATTTTGAACGATTAACAATGGGTGAAATTCCACCTTCTTCTTCTTCCCCCAATTCAATTCAACCATCGACAAGTAGTAGTATAAATGTCTCACTGACCTTAGCCCAAGAACTTCACTAAATAATAATAGCCCTCACATAGAGCCAGGCCAAAAGGTTTAGTGACAATAAAAACTATTGGAACTGATGGAATGGAAAATAGGGAGGAAGAAATGAGAGAAATATTAGGAGTATTAGGCAGAAAAAGCCAATAAGAGTATCTTAAGCTAGGGGAGAAGGCCTTAAAATTGAACAAATTTTTAGCCATGTCTGGTCCTTTGCTCACAGGCCTAGTAGAAATTGGTTCTGCATTGTCAGGTCATTTTCCTCATGGATCTTGGGCAGCCATGATAAGAATTGTTTGTGGTGCATTGGCAAGTGTAGTTAACAAAATAGAACATGGTTGGCAAGTTGGAATGGAGAGAAGAGAAAATGGTGAAGTGTTTGGGCATTGAAGAAGAAGAAAAAGGATTTAAATTAAAAATAAAAAAGAAGAATTTATGAAAATAATAAATTTATTATTTTTTTGGATGATGCTGACATGGCACTGATGTGGTGCTAATGTGGCACTGACATGGCAATACGTGTAAAACACCACACCACATGCAAGTGGTGTAATGCCTGACAGGGTGTAAAAAGTATCACTTTTTTATAGTTAAGGTATGTAATAGGTCACTAGTATAGTTTAGGTGTGGCTTAGACTTTTCGGGTATAGTTTAGGGTGGAAATGATGCCTTTTCCCCTTTTATTATGAAAAGTTGTTGAGTTTTAGGGCCTAAATTGTGAATTTTTTCTTAATGTCAGCTACTATTTTCATGAATAGAGATGGTGGGTTATGAATACCGATACCTAGTAAATCAGACATACATCAATTTTCATGGTTTTAAATACTACAGATTATACATGCACTGTTATTTTAAAAATACCCTGACATTAGCATATCAATTATTAGTGCATGTACTAGTTTATGCCTTAAAGTCTTTCAGTTGGGAGTAACACTCAGCACCAATCGAATACAGGAGTGTCACTCTCTCGACAGTTATGCAGAGTCATTAGTATCAGTCCCTAAGTTCAAAAACTACATTGCCAGTATAGGTTATGAGGGGTCAGCCGTTAATTTATGCTTGACAACCTCTTAGGGGTCACCCGCCAGTTTAGGCTTAACACCTTAGTCCTTTGGGGTATTAGATTAGTAGATCCAAGCCAACAGTATTGGTGCCCTTGGCAAGGTGTTGATAGCCTTCCAAATAAGGTTATAGGTTGGACCTCGATTATCTCAGATTAGAGTATGTTAGTTGTAGTTATCTCCCACAGTCTTCAGTTTAGTCATTCAAACTATATTTAGTTCAGGTTTGCATAACCAAGTGTTTAGTACCTCAGTTATCCAATTATTTAGATTATTTCAGTACAGGTTTATACTTTGTCTTGTATTTGATTTTGATGTTCATGCATTAATGCTGAGTATATTTATATATTCAGATCCTTAGTTTATGTTTAGCTTATGCTTCAGTTCAGATATGCATAGCCTTGTATTTAGTTATTCAGTTTTATAAAGTACATGTTTATGCTTGGTCATTGCATCAGTTCACATCCCACATTTAAAACCCATTATTCACACATAGCCCTCAATAGAGTTTTACAGCATATTCAGCTTCAACTTAAGATTACATATAGTATTCATGTATCCACTACTTCCTAGTTATAGTAATATTTTATCTCATGATTTAGAAATTTCACCATGCCTTACAGTTTTTTCATACATACATGTTTTAAATGCATATTCTAGAAAATGGCTTATGTTCTCAGTTTTGAAGTATGTTTTAAGTATTTTCATGACTAGTGCATATCTTACATACTCAATGCATTCCAAAGTAGTAATAGCATACCTCTTATACCTATATTTTTCATATGATGTAGATTCAGGAGATTACTACAGAATTATAGCCAAAAAGATCATAGCATTATCCAACAGGGGATGAGTTCTCATATTTCGAGGACTCAAGTCAGTTGTAGTTCTTGTATTTTATTTCCTTATTCTTATGTATTGATTAGGGATAGTTGAGGGTCATGTTTTAGCTACCTATAATCAATATTAGTAGAGGCTTCATAGATAGTTAGTTAGAGTCATTGCATGTATTTTTAGTTCCTCATTCTCTTAGATTTAGTGTTGTAAACTTCGAATAGTTATGTATTGAAATAGATTATCTTATAGTGTTTATGCTTTCATTCAGTTAGTTTAGCTTTCATATATATATATATATATACATATATATATACATATATATATACATATATATATATATATTTCAAATCAGTTGCTAAAACATTATGTCAGTACATGGGTTAGCTTGCAATCCCTTGTGGTTCTAAGCACCATGTTACGGCTATGGGGTAGTCCCTGATCATGACAGGATGGTCACTTGCCTTTGTCTGGGTTTGCAAATAATAACAGCTATCACTCTAATATTTAGATATAATTATTTAAAGTTTTTTATGGTAGGAGGTATAGATCTATTATTGGTTAGTTTGATGTTGGTAAATCGACCTTGATAGGACTTCGTTCAATCTATAAGACAATGGAGAAATTTTAGTCGATTAGAGAGAGGCTAAAGATATCTCAGATTTGTAAAAAATCCTATGCAGCTATAAGGAGAAGAGATCTTTAGTTTGAAATTAATGATTAGGTTTACTTACAAATCCCACCTATGAAAGGGTTGATAAGATTTAGAAAGAAAGGAAAACTCAAGCCCCAGTATGTTAGTCCTTATAGGATTTTGAGGAGCATTGGCATGTGGCCTATGAGATAAACTTGCCTGAAGATTTAGCATCAATGCATCTAGTTTTATATGATTCTCTATAAAAGAAATAAATTGGTAATCTAGCTTCTGTTGTGCCTATAGAAAGTATGGGTATGAAAGATAGCCTCTCTTACGAGAAAGTTCTAGTAAAGATTTTTATCTGTCAGGTTTGTAAGTTGAGGACTAAGAAAGTCACTTCGGTGAAAGTTCTTTTGAAGAATTATCTAGTTAATGGAATTAGAAGTAGAAGTAGATATGATTACCAAGTACCCTTATGTTTTCTTTTTGAATTCTAATCCAGCTTAAGGTAATAGTTTTCTCCTTATACTCTTCTCATTCTCATGTCACTCAGTTTCCAATATGTCTTACTATGCATGGATATCTGATGAGTTCATTTTAGTCTATGTTCTAGTTAGATATTTAGTTGCAACATCAATACTCAATTGTTAGGATTAAGTATTGGGATTTTAGCATTTTCCTTATCTTTTTAGCCTAATTAGACTTCATTCAGGACTGAATGATCCCAAGAGGTATAATGACCTAAATTTTTTAATTTTCTATTTTTTATTTATTTTGACCAGTTTTTCCTTCCCCATTGTTTCTACATGTTGATTTTAGGGTTTGAGAAGGTTGGCACAGTTCTTGATGCGATCAGGAATGTTTTATATGGTTTTATGGTTTTTCGAGGCTTGAGAAGCCATATAATTAACTTGATCAATATTTTTTGTTCTGAGTGTCAGATAGAGATTTGGATTGTGACAATATTTTTGGAATATCAAATTTTGGTAAGCAGCATAGTTGGTTAAGGTTCATGACCTTTATTTTGTATTTCAACCCTTCATTTGTAAAATAGTAAAAAAAAAGGTCCCAAGGATTAATTTGTTGCAACTAGTCTGTTTTGGAAAATTCAACATCGCCATTGAGTCCGAAACATCAAAAAATAGCCTAGTAAAATATTCATTTGTATTCAAGGGATTTTAAAAGTATCTCAAGGGTCCAATCAGGAACTTGGCATTTTAGCCAAGTTGTTGATTATGTTGCTATCTAGTGCAGTTGCATAAGTATCCAAGGACCACTTTAGCATTAGCTAATTTAACGGCCTGAAACCACTTAAGTGGTAGCCTCTTATGGGTCATTCATTGCTTAAGAGATGTCTGGCCAAAGTGGCTTGGCCACTTTAGCTACCTTTTAGCCACTTAAATAGTGGTCTCTTAATCAGTCAGTTATCCATTTAAGCAGCCATCGATGAATCAGTGTACATACTATTTTTTCATATTTTCCTCTATATTTGGACCTTTGAGCTTTGGGTTTGGGTGATTCTTGAGCATTCCTTTATCATTTGAGCTTGGGTAAGCTCCAAAACCTTATTTTCACTATTTTTCATTGATTATATCATCAAGAAAACCTTTGAATCATGACTTAAAAATGGAAATTTGGGGGTTTACCAATAAATTTTAAGGATTTTCCTTTGATTTGAACCTTATTTTTTAATTATTTTCACATGGATTTTCTCCGATACACTCATATAACCTTAAGGAATGTGCTTTTAAACCAAAATTCTAGTTTTACCACTTTTATTTTTTAACTCAATTTCCAAATCCATTTTGGACTCGGCCTAAATATAGGCAATATGTGGATCAATAGTTTTGTTTTAATGTGTAGATACTATATTTGAATGTTGTATTTGATTATGAAGTTGTTCATAAGAGAAAGGCTCCGTGTTGAAGCTCTTTAGGCTAGGATTTCATCATTTAATACAGGTTAAGACTTAATTTCTTTTAGATTGAGTTGGGTATTTAATAAATAAGTAAAGCATGCTATGGATTGGGACAAAATAATTATTAGGTTTGCATTTCAATATTACTATTGCGGGTGTGTGCCCCTATGGGGCTTATACGATATTGTTATTGACGTGTGATATCTAACATTGTGTGTTGCCAATATGGGGGCTTTATTTGACATAATTAGCCTTATTTGAGCATTTAGATTCATTCATTTTAGATATAATATACATACTAGGGCTTATTTTGCTAATATAGGCCTTATTTGAGCATTGGTTGCCTTTATTATGTTACAAATATCTGAGTTAGGGTTTGGTATGACACTGATGATATCTTACATTCACATTTATCCCAATGATATATACACACACATATATGTTGGATGGATTAGATATCATCATATTGAGTTGATTGTGAGCGTTACATCCTTATCTCATACATATAAATCCATGAGATACTAGTTACATTGAGAAACACTATTTTAAAAATAAAATAAGACACTTTTATGAAAACACTCTCCTTGAACATGGGTTAGATAAGTGAGTTGCGATTGAGATATGAGACATATTATATGGGTTTCAAAAACCCCATGGGTTCTACCTAGGAGCTTCGAGCTCGTTGGGTGTATACATAAAGTCATGTGATGGATTTCACCATTTACTTCATCCACATTGCATTACTTCCTATTTACAAACCATCTTTCATGATTTCCTTAGTTTACTTGACTTGTCTCAACAAATTCTTCATGTATGTTTTTCCTATTTTTGTTTCTATATATATATATACATACATATATATATATACATGCATACAAATATATGTTTGGATTATTAGTAAAGATGGTATATACCACCGTTTGGTGCTTTTCTACTTGCAGGTGATGTGATCACAGTTTTCTTTACTTAATTTCTTTCATACTTTTCTCAATAGACTATAATAACCACTAAGTACAAGTGGATCATACACACCCATACTATGCCTTTTTGGTGCATATCGAGTACTATTATAGCTGATTTTATGAAGATTTAGATTGGTGTTTGAGATATTGGGTGCTCTATGGATTTTGGAGCTATATCTGGGCTCTTCTTATTTTATTTATGTCATTATTTTGCTTTTAGAGACAGATATATATTCTTAGATTAAGTTATGTACTAGATACTCATACACAGTGACACCAGATTTTAGGGACTTATTAGATTTCTTCCAGACTTCCATTTTAATTATGTTTCATATTGTCTTGACTTCATTATAAAAGTCTCTCCTTGGTTTATGTTATTGTTGATTTCATTTTTCCTTTATCAGTTTGTCTGATTGGCTTACTTATCAAGGCTGAGCTACGATAAATGCCATCATGACCAATTTTTAGGTTAAGAGAAATTAGTATTAGAGCAGCTAGGTTCACTGTCTTATTAGTGTAAGAGCATGATTTCTAGTAGAGTCTCACATATAGGAACATAAATATTTGTATCTATCTTTGAGAGGCTATAATATGTCTTTAGAGAACTTCTCTATTTTGATTCCTAGTCCTGCGGATTGTTTTGACCTAATTTTATAGTTGTGTTCCACTCTTTACTACACATATAGTGGGGACTATATCTAAAGAGGCTAGGGATATTGAGCCAACACCTGAAGATAGAGCCTAGACCTGAGGAAAAGGCAGGGTTGTAGATGGACTAGAGGTAGAGGACAGGCATGAAAAGCATCCCCAGCTACAAAATTTGCTAGGGAGGCCCCTCTCAAGTTTATGGTTTGTGTATTTCAGGTATGATTATAAAATAGAAGATGTGGGTCAATCTCTTTTCCCATATGGTTTAGTTGATACTACAATGCTTCAAAGTGTTTAAGATTGTCTCCTTAATTATTTGGAGGGTGTTCCCTTAAGTGTACCTAGTATTCCTTAGACTTTGGGTGATGTTCCAACACTAGTGTAAGTGTCTACTTATAGGGTGCAATCATTATATATGGTACCCCCGTGCATGGATTCACTGAAACTTAATATTGCTCTAAGTTGCTTTGGGTATAATTATGTCTTCTGATGATCAGAAGAGAATTGAGAGGTTTATTTGATTGGATCTACCCAAGTTTAGTAGAGCTACTGGCGAGGATGCCTACAAGCTCTTGATTGATTGCCAAGATAAGTTACATAGTCTTGGATACCATGAGTCTCATAGAGTAACTTATACTATCCCATGAGTCTCATGGAGTAACTTATATTACCTATAAGTTGAAAGATATGGATAGGGATTGGTGGACGTTTTATGCCAGTTGTAAACCTTTGGGTTTTCCTGTTATGACTTGGACTTAGTTTTCTTTATCCTTCATGGAGAGATTTGACCATATAGCTTGAGATATTATATTTTTAATGAGTTTGATCAGTTGGAGCACGTCTCTAAGACTAATGTTGAGTATGACGCTCATTTTTATACTTTATCCAGATATTCATCCACTAGAATCTCCACCGAGCCTGGGAGGATTCAAAAGTTGGTGAAGGGTTAGATGGTACTTATTTACTGGCTATAGCCTTGGTGGTCATTTTAGGGGATCCCTTTGAGAGTATTATTAAGCATGCTGAGATGACTGAGTCTATTTTCTAGGGTACTCAGAGAGACGCCAAGAAGGTGTGTTGTCAGGGTGAGTTTAGTAGACACATCTCTTCAGGTAGAGATTTCTCTAGTAGAGGTTCCCGGGTTAACATGGTACGACTATTTAGGATTTGTTGGAGAGATCAAGTGGTAGACCTTTAATTTTTATAACTTCTAGAATCCAGGTATTAGGTCATGTGAGTGAAGGTTCTAAGATTGGTTCTATAAGACTCTTAAAATTTCCATCATTTTATTTTATACCCTCATGTGTTCGAAACATTAATTTTTGACTTAGATTGTGTTTAGATATGTTAATAGGGTGCCTCAAAAGTGTTTTGGAATTTTTGGATAGGTTCTGGGTCATTTTGAATTTCTGAGGTAGTAAGCCTCCGCATTTTTGCCATGTCACGGAGGATTACCCATTATGATATGGGCTTGGCATGGAGACAGTGTACCTTTAAGATATCATCATGTAACACACGCTAGTTTCTACGATAAGCAACGTGGCATGGATGATAATCTCTATGATAGGAAGCGTACCATGTCGATGTATAAAATTCATGCAAATATAGTTTATTTCACTTAGGATGAGGGGTTTTGGGTCTTTTAACCCATGTAAGACCCCTAAATATAACTTGAATTTAATTTTTTTAGGTTTTAAGATATCAAAACCACCTATTTCACTCTCAAACTCAAAACCCAAGCAAAGCTTAAGGATTTAACTTTCAGTCATCTTCTGGGTGCCAAGCTCCAAATTGCTTTAAAATTCTTGTGTATCTAAGGCATGTTACTCTTCCCCAAATCTTAATTTATCCAAAGCATTTGTTTATGATTGTATCCATGTGATTTTACTGATGATTTTGAATGTGGTTAAGGTATTTTAAAGCATTGTTCATATAATTGCTTTTCCTATGGTTTGTATGAAATTATTCATGCTTTATTGATAATTTTGAACTTGAGGGGTGCATGGGAATGGTAAATAAACTAGGGGTCATGGTTTCCCCCTAATTATGTGAATTTTGATAAATGAATTAGAGATGACCTCAATATAATCTTGTGAATTGTCTTTGAATATGAGTATACATACATTAAACTATCGTTTGAATTATTTCATAGCATGGAAGGCACATGAAACCTGAATTGATTTTAATTGAACTTTGAGGGTTGTCCTTTCCCCATATGAATGAATAATTGAACCTAGGGGTCATGAATTCCCCCAACTGATGGGTCATTATTATGGAATAATAATGTTAGCTTGCAAATATAGTTGGTATCACAATACAAATGTGGTGCCTTAATTAATGACTTATTTTAATGAATGAGAATATGTGAAAACTATTTTATTTAGGCTTAAAGGGGGTTATGTAGTTGGGCCGTGAAAGTGGAGCCCCGAGAGATCAATACTAAAAACCTCATTTGTCGGTGTGAGGGTCTAAATAGCTGGGTGTTTGATTCACCATTGATATATGACCAGGTGGTTTGAGTCCCCCTTGTTACATGATCGGGTGTTCATGTCACCCTTGATATATGTCAGGTGGTTCGAGATCCTTATGGTGTATATGTGTTTATGATTATACTATATTTCATATAGCTACATGCACTGTGCCCCTTTCACTGGGAGTGAGCTGAACCCATATATCCTCTGGTGTTTTATTATGATGGTTAAGCTACACAGTCTAGGTTACTATTTTAAAGTCCATGCTAAGCCTTGTTCCTTACCCCCGATATGTTTTATATATATATATATATGTATATGATTGTGTGAATTAGTTTTGAATGATTTTGAATTATTGATCTAGGCATTATTTTATCCCTCCCTTGAGTTACATGTTAGCGCTCAACCCACTAACTATTTACGGATGTTGTAGCCCCACGCGATGCAGGACTGAAGACATTTTTGCTTTTTTTGCACAGTGATTAGGTAACTTCTATATTGAGCGAGAGTCGACTTGAAGAGGTGAGCTTTCGTACTTTGAAAGGCCCTCACTTCATGATGTTGTTTCATTTATGTTTTAGAACCTTCTGGTTTCCTTTTTTTCCTAACATCAAGGGCATGTCCACACTTTTATTGATGTTGGTTTCTTAGAGGCTTTGTAGATATCTATGGATTGGGATGTGTGTTTTGAATTATTAGAACATGGCATGGTTCTCTATATTTTATATAAATCCATTTGGATTGCTTCCTTTGTTATATTAGTATTGGTGGCACTCATGCCCAGTCGCCGCAAGGGAATATTTCTAATGCCAAATTCCATTATTCTATTCATCTATTGACCTAGTTAGTGACATCTCAGTCATGCCAGTAGGGTCCTGTTGGTGCTGCTATAAGTTTTTCTGAGGTCAGTAGAGTTGGCCAGTTCATAAGGTTGAATCCCCCAACCTTTACTGGGTATAAGGTTGAGAAAGATCCTCAAGGATTCATAGATGAGATAGAAAAGATCTTTTGAGTTATGCATACTACTGAGATAAAGGGTGTGAAATTCACTACTTATCAACTGAAAGATGTAGCCTATGAGTGGTATGAGGAATAGAACTAGTTGAGAGGGGATGATCCCAAGCAAGAGATATAGAATGACTTTTTAAGTGTCTTTCTTGATCGCTTCTTTACTTAGGAGTTAATGGAAATAAAGGCCAAGGAGTTTGTTACTTTGAAGCAAGGTAGAATGATTATGAAGGAGTATGCCTTGAAGTTTCATCACCTGTCTTGCTATGCTCCTGAGTTAGTGTTTAGAATGAGGGCTAAGATGAAGAAATTTGCTTTTGATTTGTCTCGAGACTTGATGTTGGAGTGAAAGGCCGCCTTTTTGAACACGAATATAGATATTTCTAGACTTGTGGTGTACATACAATAGGTTTAGGAGGAAAATAAGAAGCAAGAAGACATGGAAGAACGGCAAAGTAAGAAGTTTTGATGTTTAGAGCAGAGTGAAGGTCAACAAAATAGTGGTAGATATGGCAGACAGTGGTCTAAAAATAAGTGGGGAAATCTAGTTTATATTCTACATATAGTACCTTATATTCAAAGCAATCTGATGATCATTATTTCTAGATAAGTGATGGTCCTAGGGCATAAGGTGCCTAGTCTTAGGCTAGTGAAGCACAATTAGCCTCATCCTATCCTCCTTGTCATTTTTATAGGCAGATACATCACGTTTTTTGTGATAAGGGGTGGAATAAGAGCTATAAGTGTGGTGAACCTAGTCATTTGCAGCGAGATTGTCCTTCAAGTGTTAATAAGGTTTCAATTACTACTTTATCAGCTCTTGCACCAAAGGGTGCTACTTCTGGCTCTGGCACTGGCTGAAAATATCTATATGCTCTTGCTACTCATTAAGAATCTAAGGTATCTCCTGACATCAGTAGTGATATGTTATAACTCTTTTCTCATGATGTGTACTATTTACTTGATCTAGGATATACTCTTTCTTATTCGACCCTTTATGTAGATGTTTATTTTAGTTTTAGCCTTCAGTGTATTTCGGATCCCTTTTTTATTTCTACTCTCGACGTGATTCTGTAGTTCCTAGAAAAATCTATTATGGTTGTGTGGTATCTATCTATGGTAGAGAGACATTGGTGGATTTGATAGAGTTAGATATAGAAGATTTTGATGTAATCTTGGGGATAGATTAGCCCTTTTCATGCTATGTCTCTCTATATTGTCAAACCCGTAAGGTTATTTTTAAATTTCCTAATGAGCAAATTATAGTATGGAAGGGAGTTCCCTTGTGCCTAACGAAAGAATTAATTCTTATATTAGAGCCTGCAAGTTGATTTCCAAGGGGTGTTTATAATATTTAGTTTGGGCTTTGGATTCTAATACTGAAGGTCCCTCTCTGTAATTTATCCCTATGGTCTGTGAGTTTCCCAAAGTGTTCCCTAATGATGTTCCTGGTATTCCTCCTTATAGGTAAATAGACTTTGGGATTTATCTTTTACCAGATACCCATCCTATCACTATTCTTCCCTATATAATGGCTCTGAGTAAGTTGAAGGAACCTAAGGAGTAGTTGAAAGATCTTCTTAATAAGGGTTTTATTTGCCCTAGTATTTCTACATGGGGTGCTCGTGTCCTTTTTATGTAGAAAAAAAATGGTTCCCATCAGATGTGCATAGATTATCATTATTTGAATAAGGTGTCTGTGAAGAATAAGTGTCCTTTTCCTAAGATTAAAGATTTGCTTGACCAGCTTAGGGTGCTAAGTTCTTTTCTAAGATTGATTTTTGATCGGGGTATCATCAATTTAAATTAGGGAGGTGGATATCCCTAATACTAATTTTCGTACCTGATATGGTCACTAAGAGTTTTTGGTGATGTCCTTTGGTTTAACTAATGCTCTGACGACATTCATAGATCTCATGAACTGTGTGTTTAGGCATTTTTGGGATTTATTTATTATTATGTTTATTGATGACATCTTGGTATATTCCAAAAGTGAGGAGGATCATGCAAATCACCTTTGAGTAGTGTTGCAAGCTCTTAAGGAATAATGGTTATATGTAAATTTTTTAAGTGTGAGTTCTAGTTGAGTGTTGTAACCTTTCTTACTCATGTTGTTTCTAGTGAGGGGATCATAGTAGATCCACAGAAGGTTGAAGTGGTTAAGAAATGGCCTAGACCCATGACTCTAACTGACATGTGGATATTCTTGGGTTTAGTCTATTTTTATAGAAAGTTTATGGAGAGTTTCTCTTCAATTGCAACTCTATTGACTAAATTGACTAAAAAAAGTAAAGTTTGTATGGTTTAATACTTGTGAGGGTAGTTTTGAGGAGTTGAAGGATAAGCTGACTTTTACTCTAGTTTTGACCCTACACGAGGGTACTAATGATTTTATGGTTTATTGTGATGCGTCCCATATGGGACTGGGTTGTATGTAGATGCAACATGGTAAAGTTGTAGCTTATGCTTCTAGATAGTTGAAGATGCATAAGAAGAATTATCTGATGCACAACTTAGAATTGTTAGCTATGGCTTTTGCCTTAAAGATTTGGTGTAACTATTTATATGGGGTTCATGTGGATATCTTCTCAGATCATAAGAGCCAGCAAGCTGTATTCACTCAGCAAGAATTGAATCTCAGGCAAAGGAGGTGGCTTGAGTTATTCAAGGACTATTACATAAGTCTCCATTATCATCTAGGTAAAGCTAACATGGTTGCATATGCTATTAGAAGGCTATCTATGGGAAACTTATCTCATATGGGTGAGAAAAAGCAAGGCTTGATGAAGGATATTCACCGGTTAGATAACCTTAGAGTTCATCTTTTGGATTTCGAGAATGGAGGCATGTTAGTTCAAGAGGTGATGAAATCATCTCTTGGTGCTGAAGTAATAGAGAACCTAATTTTTATCATGTCTTGATAAAGATTAACGATGCTATGCATCAGCAGAAAGTTATGGCCTTTGAGATTGGTGGTGATGGTATCTTGAGTTACCACAGTAGATTATGTGTTCCTCATATAGATGGGTTGTGAGAAAAGATCTTGACTGAGGCTCATGAGTCGCAATATATGGTTCATCCTGGTTCAAAAAATATGTACCATTATTTGAAAGTGATTTATTGGTAGAATATCATAATGAGAGACGCGACCAACTGTGTAGCTAAGTGCATGGTTTGTCAGTAAGTGAAAGTGGAGCACTTGAGGCCTGGTGGTTTATATCAAGAGATTGAGTTTCCCATATGTAAATGGGAGGTAATTAATATGGTTCTTGTTACCAGTCTTCCATGGTTTCGGAATTAGTTTGATATGATTTGGGTCATCATGGATAGGATGACCAAGTCCTCTCACTTTCTGCTAGTGAGGACAAACTATTCTGGAGAGGATTATGCTAAGCTTTTCATTCAGGATATCATGAAGTTACATGGTGATCTAATTTCAATCATCTCAAATAGAGGTACATAGTTCTCATCTCACTTCTGGTATTAATTTCAGAGAGGTTTAGGGACTAAGGTGAACCTTAGCACCGCTTTCTACTTGAAACACCCTGGGTTTTGACCCGTAGAAAAATTCTCGATATTTGTCTTCTGGACATCATACCACCTGGGTTACTTCTTTTATGATATGGTACGATTTAGTTGGTCTTAGTAGTATAGTGACTAGTGTGGGTTGGATGGTTTCTGTCCAAGGTATGGTGGGAACATACACGTCACATGTTAGTATACTAATGGTAAGGTGTCAATAGTATGTTGCCCTAAGTTTAGTCTAGGTGATTCTATTTTGCCTAGGTATGATTTCATGGTACTAATCGTATAGTTGGGTATAATTTGGCTTGGGTGGTCCTATATTGGATAATGTTGTGGTACAAGAGAGACCTAGGGTATTAGATAAGGGTACCACTCGTACCCTAGGGTATGGTTGGGATGGGGTGGTAGTTCCATCCTGTAGAAATTTTAAGCAGTTTAAGTTGGGGGTAATCTGAACATTTCCCCTTTTAACCTATTATGACCCCATAACTTAAAACACCTTTTTGGGGCTTCATTAACCTATTTGCAATATTTCAAACTCTCTTAAACACTCTCAAATTCTCTCAAGGATCTTGGGTTAAAAAAGGCTAGGGTTTCCTTCAAGATTGTCAATTTGAGACTTACAGGGGTGATTTCTCTCTGTTATCTTTGTACAAAACACTATCTTGTTATATGTTCTAAATTCATCCGACTCAGGGTATGTGTTTGGAAATTGGGTTGGGTAATAGGGGAGGTCCCCAATCCTGGTTGAACTTGTGATTCCTATACGACAAGGCCCTGGTTGGGTCGGGTCAAGTTAGTATCAAAGCTTTAGATTCATGGTCAATTGGGAGTTCACAAATCCGTATTGAGTAGAGTCTCTTTTATGGGTGTGTAGCGTGCCACACTCATAAGGGAGAGATACAAGGCATTTAGGAATGTTTCTCTTTCATTGTGTTCTATTTTTAAGATTGGAGTCTTAGTCTTGAAATCATCTCTAATTCCTATTTGTTCGCCTTTCAGATCATGCCTCAATAATCATATACTCACGAAAACTCCTCTGTCCCAACTGAGGACAATGTTGATGGGTCACGCTCTACTTATGGGATCCATACTCGATCTAGGGATCCTATCCCTAATTGTTTTGGAGTTTCATCAGTTCCTTATTATCCTTCTCAGGCATCTCAGGAAGACGTAATGAATACAAAGTTTCGCCAGTCGATCCATGTGATTTCTTAGTTGGTAGCTTCTCAGGCTGAGGGTGGTGCATTTAGTATTGCATCTTCTGAGACCAAAGGGTTTTCTAATTTATGAGGCTGAGTCCTCTAACTTATATTGGTGTTAATGTAGAGAAGGATCCTTAGGGTTTTCTGGATGAGATGGAAAAGATCTTTAGGGTCATGCAGGCCACAAATGTGGAATGGGTGAATTTTACTGCTTGTCAGCTAAAGGATATGGTGTTCTAATGGTACGAGGAATGGGATCAGGCAAAGGGTGAGGTTGATGAGTCATCTCTGTGGGAGACTTTATCTAATGCTTTTCTGGATTGATTCTTTCCTTAGGAGTTGAGGGAAGCAAACGTAGAGAAATTTTTTACTCTGAAACAGGGGAAGATATCTATCAAGGAGTATGCCTTAAAATTTCACTAGCTATCTAGGTATGCTCTGGAAATGATGTCGAATATGAGGACCAGGATGAGAAAGTTTACTTCAGTACTGTATCATGAGTTGATCCTTAAAATCAAGACAGCATTGCTGATCAAGGACATAGATATCTTTAGGTTGGTTGCTTATATGCAACAGGTGGAGGAGGAAAAGAGAAAACAGGTTTCGGTAGGTAAAAGGAAGGGTCAGAAGTATATATTCTCTAAATAGGGTGGTGGTCAATAAAAAAGTGGTTGGGGTGGTGTTAAGTGGTCAAAGAAGAAGTGGGGGAGTTCTATTTCTTTCTCCACAGCTAGTGCTCTCTGCCCGAAGCAGTCGGGAGATAAGCGTCAGTAGGGTGGCAATAACTTTAGGGCATAGGGTGCCTAATCTCAGGCTAGTATGGCTTAGTCATCTTCATCATGACCTCCTTGTAAGTTATCTGGTCAGTTACATCAGGGATTCTGGGATAAGGGAGGGGGGACAGGTTCTTCAAATGTGGCAAGCCAGGTCATATGCTCAGTAACTGTCTGGTTGGTACAATTGTTTTGGGAGTGAACAAGGTTCCAGTTGCCTTTTTATATATTCCTGTACCCAAGTTTACCATACTAGTACTGGCACAGGATGATATAGGTTATATGCCCTTACGTCCTGACAGGAGTTTAAGGTATTGCCTAATATCGTGACTGATACATTACAATTGTTTTCTCGTGATGTGTATTATTTATTTGATTTGGAGTCCACTCTCTCTTATGTGGCCCCATTTATGGTTGTGTATTTTGGTTTTAATCCTGAGATTATTTTGGATCCTATTTATATTTCCACCTCGATAGGTGACTCTCTGGTTACTAAAAGAGTCTATAGGGGGGGTGTGGTATCTATCGATAGTAAGGAGACTTTGGTGGATTTGTTTGAATTAGATATGGTAGATTTTGATGTCATTCAAGGGATGGATTAGTTACACTTGTACTACGCATTCTTAGATTGTCAGACCCATAAGGTTGTCTTTAAGTTTCCTGGTGAATCAGTTATTGAATAGGAGGGTGCTTCCCTAGATCCTAAGGTGATATTTATATCATATCTTAGAGCTCAAAGATTAATCTCTTAAAGGTGTCTCTATCATTTGGTCCGAGTTAAAGATTCTAACTCGAAAGGTCCTTCTTTGCAGTCAGTTCCAGTGGTGAATGAGTTTCCTAAGGTCTATCCGGATGATCTTCCTGGTGTTCCTCCGGATAGGGAGATTGAGTTTTGAATTGATTTAATTTGGACACTCATCCAATATCTATTCCTCCTTATAGAATGCCTCCGGCTGAGTTGAAGGACCTCAAGGAGAAACTTAAGGATCTTTTGGATAAGGGTTTCATCCATCCTAGCGTGTCCCCATGGGGTGGACCGGTGTTATCCATGCATAAAAAAGATGGTTCCCTTGAGATGTGTATTGACTATTGGCAGTTGAATAAGGGAACGGTTAAGAACAAGTATCCTATTCCTAGAATAGATGACTTGTTTGATTAGTTGCAAAGTGTCAAATTCTTTTCAAAGATAGATCTTCGGTCTAGGTATCCTCAGCTTAAGATTAGGGAGGTGGATATCCCTAAGATGACATTCCGTACCAAGTATGGGCACTTTGAGTTCTTGGTTATGTCATTTGGTTTGAACAATGCCCTGGGGCATTCATGGATTTGATAAATAGGGTATTCCGTTAGTGTCTGGATATATTTGTAATTATGTTCGTAGATGACTTTTTGCTGTACTCTAAGAATGAAATGGATCATGCTAGTAACCTCCATGTGGTATTGCGGACCTTTAAAGAGCAGTAGTTGTACGTTAAATTCTCAAAATATGAATTTTGGTTGAATATTTTTACCTTTTTGGGTCATATTATTTCTAATGAGGGGATCATTATGGATCCCCAAAAGGTGGCAGTGGTTAAGAATTGGCCTATACCCATGACTCCAATCGGTATTCAGAGTTTCTTAGGTTTGGCCGGGTACTATAGGAGGCTCGTGGGGAGTTTTTCAACGATAGTTTCCCCATTGACTAAGTTGACTCAAAAGAAGGTATAGTTTTCTTGTCAGATGCTTGTGAGGGTAGTTTTAAGAAACTTAAGAATAAGCTAACTTCAACTTCAGTTATGACCTTTCCTGGAGGCAATAAGGGGTTTGCGGTTTGTTATGATGCATATCGAGTGGAACTTGGCTATGTTTTAATGCAGCATGGTAAGGTGATTGCCTATGATTCTAGGCAGTTGAAGGTGTATGAGAGGAATTATCTAACTCATGATCTAGAATTATTAGCTGGGGTGTTTCCATTGAAAATCTAATGGCAATATTTATATGGAGTACACGTGGACATCTTCTCGAATCATAAGAGTTTGTAGTATGTGTTTACTCAAAAAGAGCTTAACCTCAGGAAGAGCTGACGACATAAGCTTTTCAAGGACTATGGTATGAGTCTTCACTACTATAAGACCCCATAAAATCCTAAAGCTTAATTCAGTCCTTTAAGCTTGTCAAAGGGTCCCAGACTTAGAAAATTCTAGCTAGGTTCCCAAATTTAGCACATTATTGGCCTACGAAATTTAGCAATCTCACTTCTCAACCTTAACGTCCTTTAGTGGTCCGTATTTTTATTAAATCATGATCAGGAAGGTCAATAGGTGTTTCCGAACAAGTTTTGGATTTTTCGGAACACGTTTAGATCATGTTCGGAGTCCCAAATCAGTGAACCAATATGATCATGGAGTGCCGCATCGCCAATCGCGTTGGTAACCATTTGTGTAGGATGCTAGAGCCAAAACTTCTGAGGCTCGACGCGATCATGGCGCGATGCATCGAGTATCGCATCGTAGCCATCAATGCACCACACACTTGTAGCATCGGCACCCAGTTTTTAGTCATTAAATGTCTGTACCTTTTAGGGCAAAAGGGTCAATTTCTCATCCTTAGATAAACCCAATAACATGTGATTCAGCCATATTTCACCCAAAATATAGAGTTTCTCTCAAGTTTCTCTCAATAACAAGTTAGGGTTTTTAATTAAGGATTCAAATTCACTACTCAAATTCAAGAATCTCTCCGTCAATCTTTGGAAAATCAAGAACTAAGGTATGTCAAGTGTTGATTTATGGATTCCTTTCATCCATGAAGTCCAAGAACCCTCTTTCAAATTATAAACATGATAGTTATGTTGTGGGTTGTTTGTAACTATGTTTATATTGTTGTATGATTTCGAAGTTGGAATCTTTATGTGTTTTCATGAAACTACGTTAGCATGCAAGATGAAATCCATGAGCTGAGTGGTTTATGATGTGTAATTTGATGATTTCACCTATGCCCTAAGCTGTGCATGTAGGGTGTTTGACAAAATACCTAAGAGGATAGAAATTGTGTATTATAGCTCAATTGTGACTCAACTAAATGCATGCTTTACCCTTATGACCAAGAATGACTTCCATGATATAGTGTGCATTATGAGTATTTGATGGAATGTTCATAAGATTAGGCTGATGAAAGTAGGGCATGTCTATATGCAATTCCATCCATGTACACATTATGGTAACCATGTGCTTAATGAAATTCCCAACTTATTGTATTATGAATTATTGATATTGGTCACGTGTTCAAGAAGTGTCAAGTCTTGTCAGTTTCATGCTATTGAGTCCTAGGGGTACTTGTACCCAACAATTTACCTGTCTACCTAGAGCTAGTGTCAGTTTTCACAATACTCCCATTCAACCCATGATCATTAGAATTTAGTTAGTTACATGACTCAGAAAAACTCAGTAATCTCAATCAGTTATCTGATATCAGTAGTATTCTGTCAGTCAATGGAATTTAGTAAACTCTGTTCAAATCAGCTAAAAGATACTATCAATAAGAGTTCAGTTCAGTTTAAATTAGTTCAGTGTCTCTTCAGTTAGGAGTAGGATTCAGCACCGAGTGAACCCAAGGATGGGGATTCACCTGTTAGCCATTATAGGGTGTGATCTTTAGAAGAAATCCTTGTATTCCAGAACTACTTAGCCAGCATAGGTTGAGATGTACCCTTCGAGTTTAGGTATTAGACACCTCATTTGAGTTTCTCCTACTAGAAGGGGATGAAGAAAGAGCTCCCTGTTAGAGAGGGTTTACTCACATCTTGTATTTACCAGTGGTATGGTACTGACACCCTTCTAGATGAGATTATAGGTTGGACCCCACCAGTTTAGTTTTGGGGCATGTCGGTTAGATGATTACCTCCCACAGTCTCAATTTCAGATCCTGTATTAGTAATAGAACTCAGTTTAATTTTATAGTTTTAGGACTATTAGATACTGTTGCTCAGCTCAATACAAAACTCAGCTAGTTCCATTAGAATCAGGACTGTCAGACACAGTCACCCAGTTAATAGTATTTTAATTATATGAAATTCATGTTACCAGTATTTAGACTTCAGGACTGTCAGATACTGTCAATCAAACCAATTCTTTGTAATCAGAACTATCAGAAATAGTTATTTCTTTATTAGTAATATGAAATCCCTTCCTCAGTACTCAATAGGCTTAGTCTTTCAGTATCTTAGTATTAGTACCCAGATATCAGTAATTCTACATTATCAAATTTCATGAGTCAGTGTTATCACGATCTTAGATACAATTATGTATTCATGCATGTATCTTCACGTTCATATTATTCAGTCAGTTAGTAATGTTCATGCATATGAACCATTGCATTCAACATACCTCACTTGCATACCAGTATATTCAATAGTACTGACGTATTTGTGCTATTGTGTTTTATACCATAGGTTTAGAAGCATGCGCTCCAGAGTATTAGTAGCATTCTAATTTCAGCAGTCAGAATCTACAGTGAGTCCTCATCATTCGATGTTGTTATTATTTGATTATTTCATTCTTTTAGTACTTAGTTTTTTTTAGCAGAGGGGTTTAGTTGGGGGATTGTCCCATCAACTCTTTATTCAGATAGTTCAATTTTAGAGGCTTTCAGACTACAGCATGTTCAGACAGTTATTTCAGTTGTTTTGGTATTGTTATACCCTATTTTTAGTTATGTATCAGTATTGAACCTTATGGCCTTTCAGTTTATGTTTCCGTATTTATGATATTCCACTATTATTCAGGGCTCAGTTACAGATATCTGTCATAGGTTAGCTTGTTATCCTTCGGGATTATGAGAATCGTGTAGCATTTTGGGTACTAGATTTAGGGCATTACAAATTAAGTATCAGAGCCTAAGGTTCAACAACGTCCTAGGAAGTCTGAAAAGCCACATCTAGTAGAGTCTTGTAAATGGATGTATTGTGCACCACACTTATGTGTAGGAGGCTATGAGATGTTTTAGGAACAGTTTCCCTTCTTTCAGTATTCATGTCGTGAAAGTGAGCATGAGCTCCAGTCAAACTCTCAGTTTAATCCCTTCTTTTCTTCCATTTACAGAACATGCCTCCCAAAAGGGCTAACGAAAGAGGAATAGGTAAACAGTCAGCACCTTAGCCCATCCAGGAAGATCCTCTGGATGGTATATCTTTCATGCAGAATTCAGAACTGCATTCACTACTCGAGCTAATTCAGTCACAACTCAAAATGATTGGCCAACTATTGTTCCGACTAGTCCAGTGGCCAATTCTACTGCAGCCAAGATTCGGGACTTCACCCGAATAAATCCTCCCCAATTCTCCAATTCTAATTCTGAAGAGGATCTACAAGAGTTCCTTGACCATGTTAAAAAATTCACAGATATCATGGGAGTGACTTCTAGTGAGAGTACAGATTTAGTCGCCTATCAGCTACAAGATGTAGCCCATATGTGGTTTAAGTAGTGAAAGGTAGATAGGGGTGCAGATGCAGACCCTATAGAATGGGAAAAGTTTGCTATAGCTTTCTTAGGTAGATTTTTTCCCTAGTGTAGAAAGAATCCAAAGTGTTAGAATTAATCAACCTCAGACAAGGTAGCATGAGCATAAAAGAATACTCCCTCAAGTTCACTCAGTTAGCCAGGTACGCTCCTCATGTAGTAGTAGATAGTAGATCTAGATTGAATAAGTTTATGTCTGGGATATTAGGTAGAGTGGTTAAGGAGAGTAGGACTGCGATGTTGATTAAGGAGATGTACATATCTAGGCATATGGTCCATGCTGAATAGATTGAGGAGCAGAAACTTAAGAAGAAAAAAAGGGAAAATAAGTAAGCCAAAACTAAAATTTATAGTTTTTCTTAGCCAGGGTCGCAGGGTGGTAACCGTTCTCAGCATAGACAGAAGTTTTCATCCCCAGTTCCATCTTCATCTAGTGTACCAGTACCAAAGTTCAAAAATGACTGTAGAGATGGGGAACCAGGCTTCAAGGCCCTGGATGTGAGAGCAGGATTTTTACTTACCCAATTTATGAAGAGTGTGGTAAGCATCATAATGGTATATGTAGAGCCAGTAGTAATGTGTGTCTTAGATGTGGAGAGATAGGTCACAAGGTCCTAGAATATCCTAGGCCTGGCCCTAAAAGTAAGCATGATCGTCTTTTAACTCATTTCGGTCCCCCGAACCAGCAGGGTGCCAATTTTAGCGCTATCAGTAGAAAAGGCCCAAACAGACTCTATGCACTTTAGTCTCGATAGGATTAGGAAAGTCCTCCTGGTGTAGCCACTGGTATGTTACAGATCCCTTATTTATATGTTCACGTTTCTTCAAAATCAGGAGCTTCCTTTTTATTTTATAACTCTTTGCATAGCAGTCCATTTTAAGGTCATACTAAATGTTAACATGACCTTTTTCCAGTCCCCACCCCAGTGAGTCAGTCTAACAGAGCCCGACAGGTATACAAGAACTGTCCGGCTATGAAATCTCTAAAAGTCAGGCCTTCAGGTTCCAATAGTAATACCAGTATGTGTAGGAAATCCATAGGGGAATATGATTCCCGACCCATTCCTATCTCAGTGCAAAGTTTTGTACTTCAACCATCACGATACTTACGCATACTTTTCGTTCAGTCCCACAAATACAGCTTATATCCCTACGCTTTTCATAGAATAGTGTGTGTTTTAAGTTTCTCGTATGAGGAGTCCAAGTTCATCCAATGTTGCAGATCATATTCCATGAATTCAGAAATTCCAAACCCAGTTTGTGTAACTCTTGACTCATGCACTAATGTCATGCTTTACAGTATGCTTAGCCCATACGATTCATGACTTCACTCCTAACGTTCAGTCAAACTCAGATTATGCCATGTATACCCTTAGTTTAGATCCCTCAGTGAATTTGTAGTGTTAATATTCTATCCCACAGGCCTCAGTTACAGTGTTAATTCAATAATTAATATTCAGTAAAGGATTCAGATAGTTTTACAGAACCATGGGCTTCAGCTATCAGTTACTTAGCCATCATAATTCAGTACTCCCATACCAGTCTAACCCTTGGTTATAGAAAACCAACATTCAGTCTCAGTTACAGTCTTAGTTATGGTTACAGTCTCAATTACCGTCTTAGCTACAATCTCAGTCCCAGTCTTAGTCTCATAGTCATATCAGAAACTCAGTCTAGTTCCAATATTACCCGACCATAAAATATGGCCATCAGTTACTCAGTTATTAGTATTACAGCACCTTAGTTTACATAATGTTTTCTAATTATGATTAGATGCCTGGTCTTGCGTTCCTAAGGTAATATAGTTTTCTCTCACTCATGCTCAATTACCTCATGTTACCCAGTAATTTATTACCTCCTATGTATAATACCCTATAGTCTCAGTCCAGCTATCCAGACTAAGTACAGTTCACTTTTTCACGGCCAGTATTCAGATATAAGTTATTTAGTTAATCAAATAAAGTTAGTATATATTAATGCATTCGTGCTCAGCACCCACATAAATCTTTTTAGTAGTCTCATTTGCAGTACATAAGGTCTAATAACTTTGTCTTAGCTTTAGATCCCGAATATCCAGCTGTGATTCAGTTCGTAGGTGCCTTGTGCATCACCTTAGTTTTTCTCAGTATCTCAGCAAAATCAGTATTTTTCGAGGGACCTAGTGTCCCAAGGGAAAGATACACGATAATTCCCTAAACTCTCATGACATAAAATATGTCATTATATCTTTTCATAATGAATCCATTTTGGAGTAAGGTGATACTTATAAGTTGACCCTTAAACTCTGACCTCAGCCGTAAGCCGCGTATTCAAGGTACTCAGTTTAGATCACGATATCTAGCATATGTATCATATTCTAGACTCAATTACTTTTATGTGTTTCTGCTCGTACATATCTAGTAATTAATTTCAGGCTCATTTGCATTTTCAATATAAGGAAATAGTCTCCCTTGAACTTATCCAGTTTCATGCTCAGATTTCCATGATAAACTTGGTATCAATTACTATTGTATATTCAGTCATGCATTCATGAACCAGTTAACCATGCATCAGATATGCATGTTTAGTATGATACATTCAGTTTCTCAGTCATGTTTGACATGGAATCATGTACCAGTTGTTCATGTTTAGTATGTACGTCAGTTTATCTTTTCTTCCCACTCAGTCAGTCTCATTCGAGGACGAATATTATGAAAGGGGAGATATTGTAAGACCCCATAAAATCCTAAAGCTTAATTCAGTCCTTTAAGCTTGTCAAGGGGTCCTAGACTTAGAAAATTCTAGCTAGGTTCCCAAACTTAGCCTATTATTGGCCTTCAAAAGTTGGCAATATTATTTTGCCACCTTAAAAACCTTTAATGTCTCATATTTTTATTATTTTATGATCAGGAAGGTCAATAGGTGTTCCCAGAAAAGTTTTAGATTTTTTGGAACACGTTTATATCATGTTCGGAGTCCTAAAATAGTGGACCAACGCGATCAAGGCGCACCGCATCTACAATCGTGTTGGTCAACATTTGTGTAGGCTGCCAGAGCCAAAACATCTGAGGCTCGATGCGATCATAGTGCAACATGTTAAGTATTGCATCGCAGCCATCAATGCGCCACGTCGTTTATAGCGTCGGCACCTAGTTTTTAGTCATTAAATGTTCGTATTTATAAGGGCAAAAGGGTCAATTTCACATCCTTAGATAAACCCAATAACACGTGATTCATCTATATTTCACCCAAAATATTGAGTTTTTCTCAAGTTTTTCAATAGCAATTTAGGTTTTTCAATTAAGGATTCAAATTCAATACCCAAATTCTAGAATCTCTCCGTCAATCTTTGTAAAATCAGGAACTAAGGTATGTCAGGTATTGATTTATGGATTCCTTTCATCCATGAAGTCCAAGAACCCTCTTTCAAATTATAAAACGTGATATTTGTGTTGTGGGTTGCTTGTAACCATGTTTATATCATTATATGATTTCCAAGTTGGAATCTTTATGTGTTTTCATGAAACTACGTTAGCGTACAAGATGAAATCCATGAATTGAGTTGTTTATGATGTCTAATTTGATGATTTCAATTATTCCCTAAGTTGTACATGTAGGGTGTTTTAAAAAATGCCTAAGAGGATAGAAATTGTGTATTATAGCTCAATTGTGACTCAAATAATAAATACATGTTTTTCCCTTATGACTAAGAATGACTTCCATGATATTGTGTGCATTATGAGTATTTGATAGAATGTTTATGAGATTAGGTTGATGAAAGTATGACATGTCTATATGCAATTCCATCCATGTACAACATTATGATAACCATGTGCTTCATGAAATCCCCAACTTATTGTATTATGAATTGTTTATTTTGGTCATGTGTTCAAGAAGTGTCTAGTCTTGTCAATTTTATGCTATCAAGTCCTGGGGGTACTTATACCTGATAATTTAGTTGTGTGTCTAGAGCTAGTGTTAGTTTTTATGATACTCCCATTCAAGCCATGATCATTAGAATTGAATCAGTTACATGATTCACGAAAACTCAGTAATCTCAGTCAATTATCCGATCTCAGTAGTATTTCATCAGTCAACAAAATTTAGTCAACTTTGTTCAAATTAGCTAAAAGATATTATCAGTTTGTTCAGTTTAGTTTAAATCAGTTCAGTGTCTCTTCCGTTAGGATTAGGATTAAGCACCGAGTGAACCCAAGGATGGGGACTTACTTGTTAGCCAGTAGAGGGTATCATCCTTAGAAGCAATCCTTGCATTCCAGAACTACGTAGCTAGTGTAGGTTGAGATGTACCCTTCGAGTTTAGGTATTAGACACCTTATTTGAGTTTTTCCTACTAGAAGGGGTTGACGAAAAAGCTCCCTGTCAGAGAGGGTTTACTCACAACTTATCTTTACTCGTGGCACGGTACTGAAACCTTTCCAACTGGTATTACAGGTTGGACCCCACCAGTTCAGTTTTGGGGCATGTCGGTTAGATGATTACCTCCTGCAGTTTTAATTTTAGATCCACTCTCAGTAATAGAACTCAGTTCATTTCTATAATTTTAAGATTGTCAGATACAGTTGCTCAGCTCAGTATAAAATTCAGCTAGTTCCATCAGAATCAGGACTGTCAGACACAGTTATTTCTTTATTAGTAATATGACATCAGTTCCTCAGTACTCAATAGACTTAGTCTTTCAGTATCCCAGTATTAGTACCCAGATATTAGTAAATCTACGATATCAGAAATTACGAGTCTGTGTTATCACGATCTCAGATTCAATTATGTATTCATACATGTATTCTCACGTTTATATTATTAAGTCAGTTAGTATTGTTCATGCATATGAATCATTATATTCAGCCTACCTCACTTGCATACCAGTACATTCAATCATACTGACACGTTTATGCTAATGGTGTTTTATACTATAGGTTCAGAAGCACGCACTCTAGAGTATTAGTAGCATTCTAGTTTCAGTAGTCAGAGTTAGTAGTGAGTCCTTATCATTTGTGGATGTTATTATTTGATTATTTCATTCTTTTAGTACTTAGTTTATTTTAGCAGATGGGTTAGTTGGTGGATTGTCCCATTAACTCTTTATTCAGAAAGTTTAGCTTTAGAGGCTTTCAGACTACAACATGTTTAGACATTTATTTCAGTTGTTTTGGTATTTTTATACCATATTTTCAATTATGTATCAGTATTGAACCTTATGGTATTTCAGCTCATGTTTCGACATTTATGATATTACCATTATTATTCAGGGCTCAGTTACAGATATCAGTCATGGGTTAGCTTATGGTTCTTTAAGATTATGAGGACCATGTAGTATTTTGGGTACCAGATTTGGGACATTGCAACTACCATCTAGGTAAGGCTAATGTTGTTGTTGACGCTCTTAATAGGTTGTCCATGGGGAGTTTAGCAAGTATGAATAAAGAAAGGCCAAAGTTGGTGAAGGATATTCATCGTTTTTCTAATCTTGGAGTTGGCCTTTTGGACTTCAAAAATGGTAGTGTGTTGGTACAGAAAGTGGTTCGGTCATCTCTTGGTGCAGAGATTAAGGAGAAACAAATGCTAGATTCTTTCTTGATAAAAATTAAGGGTGATGTAGGTGGGCAAAAGGTAATGGTATTTGAGATTAGTGGTGATGGTACCTTGTGGTACCAAGGGAGGTTATGTGTTTCTGACATTGATGGTTTGTGACAAAGGCTATTGGCCAAGGCGCATGAATTGTGCTACATTTTTTATCCTAATTCGATAAAAATTTAGCAAGATCTAAAGGAGATGTATTGGTGGAATGGTATGAAAAAAGATATTGCTTATTTTTTGGCTAAATATTTATTGTGTCAGCAAATGAAAGTTGAGCACATGAGGCCTGAAGGCTTGTATCAGGAAATTGAATTGCCCAAATAGAAAAGGGAAATGAGCAACATAGATTTTGTTACCGATATTCCTCAGTCTCGAAACCAGTTTGATTCAGTTTGGGTTATTGTCGATATGATGACAAAGTCATCTTCCTTCTTGCCAGTGAGGACTAACTTTTTAGCTGAAAATTATGTGAGGTTATATCTCTGTGAGATTGTAAAACTTTATGGGGTACCTATTTTGATTATCTCTGATCATGGTAAGTAGTTTTCATCTCATTTTTGGTGGCCGTTTCAATAAAGATTAGGGACTAAGGTTAGTCTAAGTACTACTTTTCACCTGTAAACTGATGGACAGGGAGAAATGACTATTCAAACATTAGAAGATATACTTCATACATGCGTGATTGATTATGGTGTTAATTGAATTGAATATTTACCTCTTGTAGAGTTTTCTTACAATAATAGCTATCATTCTAGCATTGGGATGACCACTTTTGAGGCATTGTAAGGTAGGACATATAGATCTAATTAGGTGGTTTGAGCTTGGTGAGGCAAATATATTTGTCCAGATTTAGTTTATCAGACTAAGGGATTTGGAATAGGATTTAGGCTGCCCAAAGTCGCCAAAAGTCCTATGCAAATATAAGGTATAGAGACTTAGAGTTTGAGCTTAGGGATAGGGTGTTCCTAAAGGTGTCTCCCACAAAAAGATTAATGTGGTTTGAAAAAAAAAGGAAAGCCCAATCCTCGATATGTTGGTCCTTATGTGGTTTTGAGGAGGGTTGGTAATATTACATATGAATGGGAGTTGCCTTCCAATTTGAGCTTCATTCATCCGGTATTCTATGTCTCTCTGTTGAGAAAATGTATAGTTGATCCTTCATTGGTTGTTCTTTCAGATGGATTGGGTATCTCGAATTATCTATCTTATAAAGAGATCCCAGTTAAGATCTTAGGTCAGTAGGCTTATCGATTGTAGACCAAAGATGTAGCTTCGATTAAGGTTCTATGGGAGAACCATAAGGTGGAAGAAGCTACTTAGGAAGTGAAAGATGACATAAAGTCCAAGTATCCGTATTTGTTTTTTGCTCCGGATATTCATGCGGAAGGTATGTGTTCTTGATCACATCTTTGTTTTCTAAATTGGTCAAGGAAAGGTTGATTTTCTAGCATCTTTGTTTTCTAACTTAGTTAAAGGTTGGAATGGTTATATTGGGGTGTAATCCATGCTTGTACTACCTTGTCCGTCATTCAAGGATGAATGATCCTAGTGGGGGAAACTGAAATACCCTGGGTTTTGACCCTTAAATTTTTTTTGTTTTTTGGCTTCTTGACATCATATGACTTAGTGTACTTCTGGTATAATATGTTATGGTTTCATTAGTCTTGGTCATATGGTGACCAGTGTGTGTTAGATGGTTTCTGTCCAAGGTACTGTTGGAATATACAAGTCATATGTTAGGGTACTAATGGTAAGGTGTCAATCATACGTTGCCCTAAGTTTAGTCTAGGTGATTCTATTCTGACTAGGGTACGATTTCATGGTACTAATCGTATAGTTGAGTATAGTTTTGCTTGGGTAGTCGTATGTTGGACAATTTGGACCCAAAGGGGAGGCCTAGGGAATGAAATAAGGGTACCACTCATACCCTAGGGTATGGTTGGGGTGGGTGGTCATACCATCCTATGGGAATCTTAAGCAGTTTAAGTTGGGGGTAATTTGGATATTTCCCCTCTTAACCTATTACGAACCCACGACTTAAAGCACCTTTTTGGGGTTTCATTAACCTATTTGCAGTCAATCAAACTATTTTAAACACTCTCAAATTTTCTCAAGGCTCTTTCGTTAACGAAGGCTAGCATTTTCTTCAAGGTGGTCAATATGGGACTTACAAGGGCGATTTCTTTCCATCATCTTTGTAATCTAAGGCATTTTAGTTCTCACTTATTGTTAGTTCCAACTAAAGTCATATTTTATCAATTATTTTCATGGCATAAATATTGTATGGTTTTGGGTTTTCAAATATATGTTCGTAGTTTTGATTACAATGGTTAGATATGGTTTTCCCATGTCTCTTACTTATGGTTTTCATATTATTATGGTGGTTTAAACATTTGGATGCATGGAATGGTTAATTGGTACTTGGTTTTGGCTTTGGAAACACTATTCCAAAAATTAGTTTGATAAAATGTCTATGAGAATATTTTTGGTTAAATTTTTGGACTTTCATTGAACTATGCATGGTATAACTTGTTAATAGAACCCTAAAAGGTATAAATAGTTTAAATGATTCAGATTGATTAAATAGTAAGGTCTTGGTGGTTATAGTTGGTCTAATTGATAGCCTTGTGGGGTACAAGAGAATCCCTTAAGCAAACATAATAATGATTATTTGTGGGGTACATGTGATTCCCCTAAGTCAACATTGTAATCTATGGGTTCATGAAAATCCCTTCTTCTTAAAAAGGATGACTAAGGACATTGCTTACAAGTTATAGTCAGTATGACGATACGACTACTTATAGCCTTGGTTAATAATAAATAAAATGGCGGTTTAGTTGTGTGGTAATGGTTTTAGTTGGGCAATAATAGCGGGGTGTGATAGCTAATCATAAAGGTGTGATTCCAATGGATGGACACTGGAAACTCATGTTTGCCGACATGAGGATTATTTATGGCGACCATATATAATACTCATGGGGTACATAAGAATCCTATAAGTACAATTGTACATATATATCATAGAGAGCGAAGGGTACTTGAGAACCCCTTACTTTTATGGTATCTCAATTTTGTGTGGCTACACGCATCGAGGCCCATTCAGGGGGTTACACTGGACCCATATATCCCATGGGTGATTCTAGGATGGTTAAGCTACACATACCTAATTTAATGGTTTTAAAGATATGCTAAACCTGACTCCTTTTCAGGCATATTTATATATATGTATGTTTGGTTGTGATTGCACATGGTTAGTTTACTTAGTTTTAAAGGTTGGCATTATTTTATCCTTATCCTAAGTGCATGCTAGCGTTCACCCGCCAACCCATCTTTGAGCATTGTATCCCCACGTGATACAGGAATTGACTGTTCTACTCTTATTTCTTAGTGATTGGATTAGGGATCAACTATTGTAAATAAGTGGTAAACTACCATATTCTAAAAGGATCCATTTCATATCATGGATGTTTTTACATACTCTGGTTATTTTATAGACATTGGTTTTTGCTAAGATTGGGGGCATGTCTCAATTGGATATTATTTTACTTTTGGTTAGTGGCTTTATGAGACTACTATGGGTTGGCATGGGCGATGTAGGTAGTGGTGTCAGCCTTGGCATTGGTATTGGTATTATGGCCAATACCGTTTGACTGTATTTATGATTGTTCTATCCTATTGTGTTATGGATTCGTACTTGGTTATTTTATTAGTTTTTGTATGGTTATTGGTTGGGTGTTGGATGGTTGGACTTTCTTGGGTTGGTCATGGTTGTAGACCTATCCAAGAGTCTGTTATTGTACAAAATGCTATCTTGTTATATGTTCAGAGTTTATCCGACTCAGGTATGTATTTGGAGGTTGTGTTGGGTAGAGGGCGGTCCCCATTCCTAATTGGACTTAGGATGCCCATTACGACAAGGCCTCGTTTCTTGTTGTGTCACTACCCTTAGATGGTGGACAAGCAGAAAGGACTATTTAGATGTTGAAAGATATACTAAGGGCTTGTGTGATGATTTTGGTGGTAGTTGGGTTGACTATTTTCCTCTCATCAAGTTCACTAATAATAATAGCTACCATTTTAGTATTCAGATGGCTCCTTTCGAGACCTTGTATAATAGGAGATATCGTTCTTCTATTATATGGTTCAAAGTTGGGGAATGAGATTATTTACCTCAAACTTATTTCATCAGGCCATGAAGAAGGTGAAGGTGATTAGAGATACATTTAAGACCATCCAAGGCTGTTAAAAGTCCTATGCGGATATTAGGCGATGGGAGTTAGAGTTTGATGTTGTTGATTGGGTATTCTTAAAGGTGTCACCCATGAAGAGAGTGATGAGATTTCTACGAAAGAGGAAACTCATTCCCCATTATATTTTCTCATACTTAATTTTAAGGAGGTAGGCAACATTATGTATGAGTTGGATTTTCCATCCAGTTTGAGTTCCATTCTTCCATTATTCCATGTTTTGATGTAGAAGAAATATGTGGGTGACCCTTCTTTGATTGTGCCTATTGAGAGTGTTGGTATGTTGGATTTCTTGTCTTATGAGGAAGTCCCGGTTGAGATTTTAGATAGGCAAGTTCGTCATTTGAGGACCAAGGATGAAGCTTTGGTGAATGTCCTCCGGAGAAACCAGGAGGTGGAAGAATCTGAGGAGGATATAAAGGCTAAGTACTCATTTTTATTCTAGGTATCGATGGAAGATGCGTAAAGTATGAGTTTTTTCCTCTTGTTACTTTCTGATTTTGTCTTTTGATTCTGGTGTATTCTTGGTATTCTTGTGCAAAAAGTGTCCTAACTCATCATTTGGGGACAAATTATCCTAAGGAAGGGGAGTAATGTAAAACTATTAAAATTTTCATCATTTCATTTTTAACCCTCCTATGTTTGAAACTTTGATTTTTGACTTGGATTGTGTTTAGCTATGTTAGTTGGGTGTCTAAAAATGGTTTGGGAATTTTTGGATAAAGTTTGGGGTCATTTTAGATTTTTGAGACATGCCTATGCATTTTTGTCATGTCAAAAAGGCTACCCTCCGCGATATTGGCATGGTACGAAAGCGGTGTGCCACCATGATATCGTCATGTTCACTGGATGGTCTTTGCGATGAGTAGAATGGCATGGAGGATAATCTCCGCGATAGGCAGCGTGCCACGATGATGTGTAAAATTCATGCAGATTTAGTTTATTTTACTTGGGATGAGGGATTTTTTGGTCTTTTCACCCATGTATGACCCATTAACATAACATGAATTCAATTCCTTCAGTTTGTAAGAGCATAAAACCCCTAATTTCACTCTAAACTCAAAACCCAAGCAAAGCTTAAGAATTTCACTGTGCAGTTATCTTTAGAGTCCCAAGCTCTAAATTGCTTTCAAATTATTGTGTATCTAAGGCATGATACTCTTCCCCAAATCTTATTTTATCAAAAGCATGTATTTATAATTGTATCCATGTGATTTTTTTGATAATTTTGAATATGGGTTGAGGGCTTTTGAAGCATTATTGATGTAATTGCTTTTCTCATAGTTTATATGAAATTATTCATGCCTTATTGATGTTTTTGAACTTCAGAGGTGCATGGTCATAGTGAAAGAACTAGGGGTCATGGTTTTCCCCAATTATGTAAATTTTGATAAATGAATTGATGATAACCTCAACCCAGTGTTGTGAAATTGTCTTTGAATATGATTATACATACATTTAACTATCTTTTAAATTATTTCATGGCATAAAAGGCACATGAAACATGAATTGATTTTAATTAAACTTTGGGGGTTGTGGTTTCCCCATATGAATGAATAATTGAACCTAGGGGGATATGAATTCTCCAATGTGATTGGTCATTGATATGGCATGATAATGATAGCTTGCAAGTACAGTTGGTATGATGATACTAACGTGGTACCTTAATAAATGAATTGGTTCAATGAATGGAAATGTGTGAAAACTATTTTAATTGGTTTTAAAAGGGTTGTGTAGTTATGCCATAAAACTGGAGATCCTGAGGGACCAATACTAGAAACTACATTTGGTAGGCGGGGGTCTAAATGATCGGATGTTCGAGTCACCTTTTTTATATGACTAGGTAGTTCGAGTCCTCTTGTTACATGATTGGGTGTTCATGTCACCCTTGAATATGTTGGGATGTTCAAGTCCCCTATGGTGCATATATGTTTATAATTATACTCTGGTTCATGCAGTTACACGCATTGAGACCCTTTCAGCGGGGGTGAGATGAACCTTTATAGCTAGTAGGTGTATTATTATGATGATTTAGCTGCACAACCAGGTTAATATTTTAAAGTTTATGCTAAGCCTTGTTCCTTACCCCGGTATGTCATATGATAGTATGAATTGGTTTTGAATGATTTTGAACTATTGATCTTGCATTATTTTATCCCTCTTCTAAATTAGATACTAGCACTCAACCCACTAACCATCTTTTAATGCTATATCTATACATGATGCTGGAACCAGAGATACTTTTGCTTTTCCTGCGCAGCGATTAGGTGACTTCTGGATTGATCGAGAGTCGACTTTAAGTGGTAACCTTCCATACTTCAGAAGTCCCTTATTTCATGATGTTATTTTACTTATGTTTTAGACTATCTCTTGGTTTTCTTTTTGGCTATCATCGAGGGCATGTCCTAACTTTGATTGATGTTAGTTTCTTAGAGGCTTTGTGGATAACTGTGGATTAGGATGTCATCTGTTTGTAAATATTAGAACTTGATATGGCTCACTCTATTTTATATAAATCCATTTAGATTACTTCCATTGTTATATAAGTGTTGTGTTTGGTTGACAAGGCAAAGGGGGTGGTCTCCAATCTTGAGATACCCATCATGGGCAGGCCCTAGTTTGGGTCATGATAGGTTCTTTAGGATAAGGTGGTCGTTCTATTTCATCCACACCTTATCATATTAAGTAATGCCATAGATGATATTTTATATATGATAAGTTTGTCCTTGTGACCAAGGATTACCCTTGTTGCGCGTATGGTCCCACTTAGTAGGATTCTCAACTTTAACTTTTCCCTAATCTTATGTCTCTTTTTGGGGGTGGTTCACTGGTTGGTAGAGGTGGTACTAGAAGTGCTAGAGGTAGATCTAGGGTACTCATAGAGGTGGCCATAGGGTTACCTGGTCTGAGAGAGGACATAGATAGTGTTATGTTATCCTTGGGAGACCAGAGGCAAAGGCTTCTGATGTAGTTATTACAAGTATTATCCCAGTGTGCTACAAATATGCTTTTATGTTATCTTACCATGGGTCTACATTCTCCTATGTGTCTACATATTTTCTTCTAGTTTTGATGTTGTGTGTGAGCATTTTGCTATGCCTCTTCACGTTTCTACCTTTGTAGCAGAATTTTTAGTGGTAGATTAGGTGTATTGATCTTGTGTTGTTACCTTTGCGGGTTGTGAGACTTGGGTAGACTTTATTGTCCTATATATGGTTGTTTTTGATGTTTTCCTAGGTATGGATTGATTAGCTTCTTATCATGCTATTTTGGAATCTTATGCCAAGACCATAATCTTAACTATACTAGGTGTGCGGAGGTTATCTTATAAGAGTTTTCTTAATTATGGTCCAAGGAGTGTTAAATCTTTTTGCATGCTTGTTCCATGAAGAGGGGTATTTGTCTTATTTGGCCCATGTCTGTGATACTACTGTTGCCTCACTGCCTCTTATAGATTTTATTCAACTTGTCCATGAGTTCAAGGATGTGTTTTCTATGAATTTTCCTGGTATACCATTGTGATATTAATTTTGTCATTAATGTAGAGCATGACACCAAGACCATTTCTTTTCCTCCCTATAGGATGGCCCTGGTGGAGTTGACAGAGTTAAGGAGTAGTTACGTGATTTGCTGGGTAAGGGATTCACTAGACGTATCATATCTCCTTGGATGTGCTCAAGTCTTGTATATGAAAAAGAATAATGGTTCAATATGTATATGTGTTAATTATAGGCAATTGAACAAACTGATGGTTAAGAATAAGTATCTTTATCCTCGCATTGATGATTTTCTTCCAGCTTAAGGGAGCTTTAACTTTTTCTATGATTTATTTGAGATTTTGGTATCACCAGTTGAAGATTAGAGCTTCAAATTTTCCAAAGAAGGTTTTTGGACTAAAAAAGGTCATTATGAGTTCTTGGTTCTGTCATTTGGATTATCAATGCACCAATATCATTCAATTAAGGATTGTACTTTAGAGGTTACATAATGAGAAGTTGTATGCCAATTTTTCTAAAGTATGAGTTTTGGTTTTATTCTATGTCTTTCTTGGGTCATGTGGTGACCATGGATGGTATTATAATTGATCCATCCACAATAGCAATAATTTATAATTAGGTTAAACTTATTTCTCCTATCGAGATTTAGAGTTTTATTAGTTTGGAGGGTATTATCAGCGTTTTGCAGAGAGTTTCTCATCTATTCCCTCTTATTTTACCAAGTTGACCCAGAAAAATATGGTTTTTCAGTGGTCAGAACCATGTGAGAAAATCGTCAAAAAGCTCAAAGAGTTGTTGACTTTGCCTTCTATCTAAACCTTGCCCAAGAATGGTGTGGGTTTTATCATATTTTATGATGCTTCTGGTGTTGGTTTAGGTATGAAGTTGATACTTGTGGGTAATTTGATTGCTTTTACCTCTTGTCAATTAAAGCCTCGTGAAAGAAATTACCCTACCCATGATTTAGAGTTAAAAGTCATAGTGTTTGTGTTGAAATTATAGCGTCATTACTTGTATGGAGTTCCTATCATAGCCTTCTGTACTTCTTCATACAATGATATCTTAATATGATGTAGCGATATTGGCTTCAGTTTCGCAAGGATTACGACCTTACTATGTTGTATCATCCTTGCAAGGATAATATAGTTGTGGAGGCCTTGAGCCAGAGGTCGACTAGTATAGGGATTTTAGCTCATCTCTTGACCTAGTAGCATCCTTTAGTGTTAGTGGTTTATACCTTAGCTAACCAGATAGTTAGGCTTGATATTTCAGTACTTAGACATGTTTTAGTCTTTGTTGATGCTAGATCTTACTTTATAAAGCAGATTCAAGCACACTAGTTTGATGGTGATTTGAGATAGAGTGTTAAGTGGCGAGGCTAAGGAGACATCTATTAATTCTGAAGGTGTATTAAAGAATAGAGGCTGAGTTTGTATGTCGAGAGTTGGTGGATGGGTGAGATTGATTTTTGAGATGGCATATTACTTCAGATATTCTATCCATCCAGGAGTGACCAAGATGTATCATAATTTGAAGCAGCTTTACTAGTGGGGTGTTATTAAGAAGGATGTAGGAGGCTTTATAGCATGTTGCTTATGTTATCAGAAGATAAAGGCCAAGCATTAGAGATCGGGTAGTTTGCTTAAGAGATTACCCATTCTTGAGTGGAAGTAGTAGCAAATCATTATGGACTTCGTGACTAGGTTGCCTCATACTTCTCGTAATTCAGACAACATATGGTACATCATTGATCAATTGAACAAATCAACCCTATTCAGATTTCTTTTGGTGCCGAGAAGTTGTCCCATTCCTATATTCGAGAGATAGCCCAGCTTCATGGAGTAACCATGTTTATTTTGTAGACAAAGGCTTAGTGTTCACTTCTACCATCTAGTAGACTTCTAAGGAGGAGTTAGGTACTCATAGATAACCTCAACACATCTTTTCACCCCTAAATTTATGGTCAATTAGAGTAGACTATTCAAGTTTTGGGATATATACTCGTACATATGAAATGGACTCGGAGGTCAGTGGGAGTAGCGGTTGGCATTGGTGGAGATCGATTATATTAATAGCTAACATTTAAGTATTGATATGTCCCATCTCAAGGCATTGTATGGTAGGCTTTGTCAATATCCTATTAGGTTGGTTTAAGATCTCAAAGGTTAGACCTCGTGGTACAGAATTGCATCGGTAGTCTTAAAACAGGGTTCAGGTGATTTAGACAGGCTTTGGGCAGCCCAGAGAATGTAAAAGAGTTATGCAAACCATATTCTTTGTTCCTTAAAGTTTGGGACTAGTGGTTGAGTTTTGTGTGTCACACATGAAAGGCGTGTAATATTTGGGATGAGAAGCAAGCTCAGCCCGAAGGTACATTGAACCATTTGAGATTCTTCAGACATTTGGAGGAGGTTGCTTATGAGTTGACCTCACCACCAAACTTTTCAAAATACTTTTATGCTATATTTTGGATGAGTCTCATGTTCTTTGATAGGATTTTAATTCAATTAGAAGAGAGGTTGCCCTTTGTTGAGGATCCAGTCTCCATTTAAGTCAGGGAAATCAGATGATTGCATTCAAGTGATAATTTTGTTGTTAAGATTTGATAAAGACACCATCCAATAGAGGAGGCTACTCGGATGGATAAATTTGGCATGCATAGTAGCTACCCTCAACTTTACAGAGATTCAGGTATTTCACTGCCATTAAGTTTGACGACAAACTAAAGTTTTAGTGGTGGATGTTGCAATAGATGAATTTGTGAATTTTCCATTTTTATGTATTTTGAGCATTTTCCTTCTCCGTAGTTGCTATATGTTTATTTTAGGGTTTGAGGATGGTTGAGACGGTTTTTATATGAAGGAGAATGTTTTATATGAGTTTTTGTTTTTTAGAGGCTTGAAAATGCATATAATTGACATTGAGCAATATTTCTTATTTTGAGTGTTGGATGATAATTTGACTATCCCAAAAGATCCAGAATGTTGAACTTGGGTAAGTAGTGTGGTTTGTTTGGGTTTGGAACCTTTATCTTGTATTTCAACCCTTCATTTGGGAAATAATAAAGAAGGTTCCTAGGGCTAAATTGTTGAAAACAATGGTTTTTTGAAAATCCAACATCGTCATTGAGTTGGAAACATCAAAAATATCAAAGTAGCATAGTTCATTTGAATTTACAAGATTCTAAATGAATCCTGAGGGTCTGATAAGGAACTTGGCATTTTTGTCAAGTTGTTTATTGTACTGCTATCAGGTGTATCTGCTTAAATGGCCAAGGACCGCTTTAGCAGTAAACACTTTAGCATCCTGGCATCGCTTAAACAGTAGCCGCATTAGCGGCCAAGCATCACATAAGGTGTGGACATGTTGATGATGATGTGTCACTTAAGTAATGGCTGACTTAAATGTCTTAGTCTCTTCAGGGATCTTTTATCCGCTTAAGGGATGGTCTCTGAAGTAGTCAATTAGTCGCTTAAGTGGTCATCACTGAATTAGTATATATATACTTTTTTTTCACATTTTCCCTCTATTTTGGAACCTTTGAACTTAGCGTTTGGACGATTCTTGAGGATTCCTTCACCATATGATCTTGGGTAAGCTCCTAAACTATATTCACATTACTTTTCATTGATTATATTATCAAAATCACCTTTAAATCATGATTTCAAAATGAAAATTTTGGAGGTTTACTGATAAAATTTAAATAAGATTTTTCTTGGATTTGGACCTCATATGGTTTTCTACTATAGACTCCTATAACCTTGTGAAATATGTTTATAAAATATAATTACAATTTTATCCCTTTAATTTTATAATGCATTTTTTAATCCATTTTGGACCCAGCTAAAATATGGGAAATATGGGTATCGTAAGCTTTCTTTTAATGCATAATGATATATTTAAATATTGTAGTTGATTCTGAGGCCGTTTGTAGGGTATGACTCCATGTTGAATCACTTTAGGTCGGTATTTCATCATTTTGAGGTGGATTATCGCTTAACTTCTATTAGATTGATCTAGGAAGTTAATAAATAAGTAAAGGATGCTACGGGTTGGGAAAAATAACTATAGGGTTATATTATGAGATTATTATTGATGTTTTGTGCCTGTGTGGGGGCTTATACTCTATTTTTATTGACTTGTGATATCTGATATTGTGTGTTACCCGTGTGGGGGCTTTATTTGACATCATTGGCCCTATTTGTGCATTTATATGTCTTCATTCAAGATATAATGCCCGTGCAGGGGCTTATTTTGCTAATATAGGTCTTATTTGAGATTTGGTTGCCTTTATCTTGATAAAAATACCTGATTTAGGGATTGATATAATATTAATAATGTCTAAATGCATATTTAGTCTTATAATGCCTAATTAGAGTTGATGATCATGAAATGTGGAGATATTGAGTCGATTTTTGGGCTCACTTATATATATCTACATTTAATGGATTGGATATCATCATATTGAGTTGATTGTCAACATTACATCCTCATTCTGTAGATGTAAATTCATGAGATACTGGTACTATTGAAAAACATTGTTTTTAAAAGAAACATAATACATTTTTATAGAAAACCCCCTATATGAACACAAGCTAGACAGGTAAGTTGATATTGAGATATGAGATATAGTATATAGGTAAACCCCCCATAGGGCCTACCTGGAAGCTGAGATCTTGGTGGGTGTATACAGAAAGTCATGAGATGGTTTTTACCAGTCATTCCATCGATATTGTATTAAATTGCATTCACATATGCATCTGTCGTGATTTATTTAGTTTCCTTGATTTGTGTCTAGTTTCATCATATTCATCATGTATGTTTGTATTGTTTTTGTGTTTGCATATATACTAGAACTATTAGTAGAGATGGTGTGAGCTACCATTTGGAACAGTTTTGCTTGCACGGGACACATGGCTTTCTTTACTTATATTATTTCCTACTATGCTATGTTAGACTATGATACCGAGTGAGTGCAAGTGGTTCTTACTCACCCCTACTATGCTCTTTTGATGCAGCTTCGAGTATGAGTAGAAGACGCGGTAGCTAGTTTTGTCTAGATTTGGAGTGGTGTTTGAGCCACTGGGTGCTTTAGGGATTTCAACGCCAACTCTGGGCCTCCTCTTATTTTAATTTATGTCATTATTTTGGTTTTAGAGATAAGTATATATTTTCGATTCAGTTATGTACAAGATATTCTTACACCATAACACTAGATTTTAGGGACTTATAACATTGCTTTCAGACTTCCATTTTAATTATATTTTGTATTGGATTAACTTCGTAATAGAAGTCTCTCCTTGGTTTATGCTATTGTTGATTTAATTTTTCCTTTATCAGTGTAACGCTCCGAGAACCTATCCCGAGACATCATACGTTGCTCAAGGCCACACGTGGCCTCGGGGCCTCAAGCTAACCCTCTAAGATTTTCATCATTTTCAGAACTCTCTAAGACACGAATCATCATAAAGTAGCGAAGAATAACCATGACATGAATATACTGAGATACGAAGTAATACGGTTCTGTACAAACAAATTACTGAAATCTCTGTACATGCTGGCACACTAGTCTGACAAAGCCTCTACTACATAGGACTGAGGAGTCATTGGGACATATCCCCAACTGACTCGTACTAAACTGAAAGTAAACAACCATCTATTAACAAGAAAAAATTAGAGACACAGGTCCTCGAACCATGAGGACTCACCAAATGCAGAAATATAGATGAAGGTACTCAAGGATCACGGTCACTGCTGAGACTGAGCACCTGAACGTATATCATGGGAAATATAGAATACAAAAGAGTATGGGAGTCACTACTTGGAAATGTACTGACTATGTGGGGGTGGATGCAACATTTTAAATAATATCATAAATGTATAAGAAAATCATGCATGCTGACAATAATAATTCTCTTCACTTGAATTATCTAAAACATCATTTCCGTAAGTCATCAGTAAAACCAAATGCTTCATAAATCTCATAAATTATTTAACTCACCTCAAACACTTTGACTCATGACTTAGAGTGACTCGGTAACTCATGGTACTTAGATCATTATGAACGTGGGAGTTTCTTATAACCGACATAACTACACCATGTGAGCCGCATGGAGTACAATGTTTTGCCCTCCTATGGAGAGAACCCCACATTAGTAGGGGTGTTGTACTCTTGCCAGGGAGTACAACCTCAATCTCATTATCACAATCCCATGCTCGGCCTTTGGCCCACAATTATCAACATCAATCCTACGGTGGCACGTAGTTTCAGAAAAATATCATATTTCCTGCTCGGTGCTAAATACTCCACCCAAACTCAGCTCAGAACGCGTTAGGAAATCCACCTTAATCAATATCAGCTCATGGGTCTATCATAGAGACCAAAACATAAATATATCTCATCTGTCAATCATGATCAACTGTGGATTCCTAACTCGACTCAAAATCAAAACAATCTTTCTCAACATCAAGTACCTTTGCTTATTAAATTATTTCAAATATCAAAAACTTCAAGGAAACATCATAGGACTTATCCTTGATTTTCATTCTCAAATATCGATATATATTCAATAGTCAAATTTCTCATGGAAAGGCATAACTCATGACACTTGTCTTAAATCACTTAGAAATCATCAATACGTAATGACAATATACAACTCATGGAATAAATTCTCAATTTAAGAAACATGATGGTGAAATAATCATAAATATCAAACTTATTCAACTCAAATATCACAAATCATAAATAAAGAAATTTAGGTGTAAACACACTTGCAAAATCATGTAAATCAGTAATAGAAAGTAAATCTTTAGGCACAAGAATGAAAGGAGGGTTCTTGTTCAAACCCCACATATCTTGGATTATGATTTTGGAGATGTAGAAACTTGATATAAACTTCTTTATAGCATTCTTGAGCTAAATTTCTTGATGACTTTAATTAGGAAAGCTTGATTCTTGGATTACTTTAAATCTCTATGGAAGATTCTTAAATTTTCTTGGAAGAAGATTGAATTTTTGGATTTTGGAAGAAACCCTAATTTCTAGGTATTTCTTGGAAGAGGAAAGGAGAAAATAGAGGACTATTCTCAACTAGTATATATATATATATAAGACTTTATGGGGCGGAAATGACCAAAATGCCTTTTTGAAAAATCTGAAATTCGTTGATCGGGGCTTGTGACGGTCGATCTGACGGTCCGTCAAGTCTCCTAATGGTCCACCAGATCGTCCATCACTCGAGTACCAAAAATCAAATGTTCTGAATCAACATGATGGTCGAAGTGACGGTCCGTCAGGAAACTGACGAACTACCAAGCCGTCTGTCACTTGAGGGCCAGAAATGACATATTCTATCTCGACCTGACGGACCCCCTGACGGTCTGTCAACTTTTTGACGGTCCACTAACTTGGCCGTCGCACGATGGCCTGAAAAAAGAGTAACTTCCTTGTCTTGACGAGCCACTTAACGGTCCACCAGGGACCTAACGGTCTACCAGTTCGACCGTCAAACCTGCCATTCAGTAAAACGGCCATAACTCCCTCGTCCGATGTTGGATTTCAATTAAATTGGTATCGATGAAAAGCTTATTCAATGCTCTACATTACCAAAATTAGAAATTAGAGAAATACTACATGGTTTAAACATAAATTTCTTTAGAAGTCATACAAATCCACTCAAAAGAGGATTTAGGCTTAAAAAATGATCGGGGTATAACAATATCTCCCCCTTGGACACATTCATCCTCGAATGTTTCCAAATAGGACAAGAACAAGAGAAAATAAGGATGTATAAATGACTCACATCTAAGGTCTCACTTTACTCTAAACCTTTGAGTACTTCACCAAATGGACGAATCATAGAGAGAATAACCATATAGCTAAATACATTAGATTAGATAGAAACTGAATTAAGGGAATAGTACCTTCAGCTTGATTCGAACTCACAGAGAAAAGATGAGGGTAACTAGTTCGCATGTATGCTTCTGCTTCCCAGGTAGCACCCTCGACAGATTGATTTCGCCATAGAACTTTCACCAAGGGAACTTCCTTGTTCCTCAGTCTATGGACTTGCTAATCTAGGATTTCAACCGAGATTTCATCATACGAAAGGTTATCCTGAACATCACAACCTTCCAATGGATCAACAACAGTAGAGTCTCCAATATGCTTCTAGAGCATAGAGACATGAAACACAGAATGGACAACTCACAACTCTGTAGGCAACTCAAACTCATAAGTTGCTTTCCCAACATGATTCAAAACTCTATAAGGGCCAATATATATGGGACTCAGCTTCTCTTTTTTTCCAAATCTTTTCACCCCTTTCATAGGTGAAATTTTCAAATACAAAATATCACCTACTTCAAACTCAAGTGCTCTTCTTCTCACATCTGCGTATGACTTCTGATGACTCTGGACTATCTTCAACCTCTCGCGAATTAAGCTAACTTTCTCCATAGCCTCAAATACATTATCAAGTCCAATCACAGTAGCTTTACCCACTTCAAACCAACCTATGGGCGATCTACATCTTCTTCCTTACAAAGCTTTAAATGAAGCCATTCTAATGCTAGCATGAAAACTATTGTAGTAAGCAAATTCAATCAACGACAAATGTTCATCCCAACTTTCTTTGAAATCAAAAATACATGTCCTCAACATATTATCCAAAGTCTGGATAGTCCTCTCAGCCTGACTATCTGTCTGTGGATGAAAAGAGGAGCTAAGATAAACTTGGGTGCCGAGACCCTTTTGAAAGGCTCTCCAAAAATGAGAAGTAAACTGAGTACCTCTATCGGAGATAATAGACAATGGAACTCCATGGAACCTGACTAACTCTCAAATATACAGCTCTGTATAGTCCTCCAAGGTGAAAAATGTATATACTGGTAGGAAATATACTGACTTAGTCAACCTGTCTACAACAACCCAAATAGAATCATGATGACGATAAGAGAGAGGTAAACCAGCCATGAAATCTATGTTCTCCACTTCCCACTTCCAAGATGGAATGCTAAATTCTTGCATCACACCACCGGGTCTCTGGTGCTCTATGTTTACCTGCTGGCAAGTTGCAGACTTTTCTACGGATTTTGCTATATCCTTTTTCATACTATTCCACCAATAAATTTCTCGCAAATTGCGGTATATCTTGGTAGCACCGGGATGAATAGAATACCTCACGCTATGCGCCTCAGCCATAATTGTTTGCCTCAGATTATCAACATCAGGCACACACAATCTATTCTAAAATCTCAATACACCATCTCTCTATTGGGATAAAACCTCCACCTTTTGGTCTTTGATGAACGCTTTCAATTCAGCCAAACGAGAATCCATATCCTGCTTCTCTTTCACTTCCGAAACTAAGGAAGATTCTAAACTACTCTAAATCTAAACATTACCCTCATCTGAGTCGAGCAATCTAACACCCAACCTAGCTAAACGGTGCACTTCACGAGATAACTCCTTCTTATTTTCCTCTACATATGCTACACTACCCATGGACGATCTGCTAAGGGTATATGCCACAATATTGGCCTTGCCTGGGTGATACAACACACTCATATCATAGTCTTTCAGTAATTATAACCATCAGCTCAGCTGAAGATTCAACTCACACATACTATAAACTCTTGTGATCCGTAAATAGATCAACATGAACATCGTACAAATAGTGTCTCCAGATTTTTAAAGCAAAAACAACTGCAGCTAACTCGAGGTCATGGGTCGGATAATTCTTTTCATGAGGTTTCAACTGTCTGGAGGCATAGTCTATAACCTTACCCTTCCGCATCAACATGCAACCCAAACTAACTCTGGAAGCATCACAATATACCACAAAATCATCTACACCATTAGGCAGGGCCATCACAGGGGATAACGTGATTCAAGTTTTCAACTCCTGAAAACTCTTCTCGCAAGAATCTAACCACTAGAATTTAACCTTCTTTTGGGTCAACCGGGTCAAAGGAGCAGCAATGGAAGAGAAACCTTCGACAAAAAAATGGTAGTAGCCAGCTAGACCCAAGAAACTTCTAATATCAGACGGGGAAATAGGTCTAGGCCAATTCTTTACAGCTTCTACCTTTTAAGGATCAACTCGAATACCATCAGAAGAAATAATATGACCCAAAAAAGCAACTGACCTTATCCAAAATTCACACTTGCTAAATTTGGCAAACAACTGTTGATCCCTAAGGGTCTGTAAGATAATTCGAAGATGATCTGCATGGTCATTTTCACTCTGGGAATATACAAAGATATCATCTATAAACACAATAATGAACCTCTCTAGGTACGATCTGAACACCCGATTCATGAGGTCCATAAAAGCTATCGGGGCATTCATTAGCCTGAAGGACATGACCAAGAATTCAAAACAACCATAACGAGTGTAAAAAGTCGTGTTTGGAATATCACACTCTCTGACTTTAAGTTAGTGATAACCGAATCTTAAATTTATTTTTGAAAAATAACTGGCACCTTGCAACTAATCAAACAGGTCATCAATTCTAGGAAGAGGGTACTTGTTCTTGACTGTGACCTCATTACGCTGACGATAGTCAATGCACATGCACAATGAACCATCTTTCTTTCGTACGAATAGAAGGGGTACACCCCAGGGAGATGCACTAGGCCTTATAAAACCCTTATCAAGAAGATCTTTGAGTTTCTCTTTTAACTTCTTAAGTTCTACGAGGGACATACGATACAGAGGAATAGAAATAGGTTGTATATTAGGGAGAAGATCAATTTCGAACTCTATCTCTCTATTGGGAGGTACCCCTGGGAGATTTTCCGAGAAAACATCAGGAAACTCATTGACAACACTAAGAGACTGAATAATTAGAGTCTCAGACTTAGTGTCCTTAACTCGGACTAAATGATAGATGCAACACTTGGGCATCAATTTTCTAGCTTTAAGATAGGATATGAAATGACTTTTAGGAGCTATGGAATTTTTGGACCACTCAAAGACTGGCTCATTGGGAAACTGAAACTCGACTACACGGGTACAACAGTCTATAGACGCATAATAAGAGTGAAGCTAATCCATACCCAGAATAATATCAAAATTAACCATATCTAGCTCAATCAAATCTGCAAACATGACTCTGTGAAGGGCAGTGATAGGACACTTCTTATATACTTGCTTAGTAACAACAAATTCACCTATCGGTGTAGAGACTAGAAAAGGCTCGGAAATCTTTTTAGCACTGATTTCAAAATTCACAGCCTCCAACGGAGTCACATAAGAAAGACTTGACCCAGGATCCAACAACACATACACATCAAAATGAAATACACGAAGCATACCAGTAACAATATCTAGTGAATCCTCCTATTTCTGGTGGGGTGGTATAGCATAAAAGTGATTCTGCCGCTGACCACCTATAGTACTAGAAGAGGCACCCTGAAAAGGAGTAGGACAAACTAAAGAGACTAGAGAACTAATAGTCTGACTCTGAGGACGAACATCGCGACTCCCCTATCTAGCGTACGGGCAATCTCTAAACTTGTGGCCCAACTTACCGCAACCAAAACAACCCCTCTGACCGACTAACCACTCATCGAGATGGTATCTACCACACTTCAAACATGAGGGAGGACAAGCTCTATTACTTACACTGTCCTGGGACCTGGACATAGTAGGCCTATTACCCTGCTCTGGCCTAATCCTGAATGCAGGAGTATTGGTTGATGAAGGCACTCGCACAAGAGAACGGCTCTAGAACTGAGGGCGGATCCCTCTACAAAATCTAGCCTGACTATACCCCTGTTGCTCTGATCTAACTCTTTTATTCCCTTTCACTCTCTCTCTCTTCTTCACCTTTTCCACTTCAATCTGCTGAGCATGAATCATTAGTATTGAAAGGTCCATGCCCCTATTAAACATAGTGGATCTACACTCTTTTACAATATAACGAGACACACCAGCCAAGAACTTACTCATACTAGTTCTAAAATCATCCATCATACCAGGAGCATACTTAGATAACTGGTTAAACTTATAGAAATACTCCTTAACTATCATAGGCCCTATTTTAAGTTCATAAATTCTTCAAATTTTGCTTCCCTCAGCTCCAGGGGAAAGAATCTATCTAAGAAGGCATCTTGGAATAATTGCCAAGTCACAGGAGTATCATTCTCCCCTTTACTCTTCCTCCATATCTCCATCCAATCATAAGCAATATGTTTCATTTGATAGGCATCCAATTTCACACTCTCCTCCTCAGTCACGCGCATAATCTAAGTGATCTTTCTTACTTCATCTAAATATATTTGCGGGTCCTCACCTACTTTTGACCCATAGAACTCAGGTGGATTCATTTGCATAAAGTCACAAACCTGGGCTATAGTAGAATTATTCCCTTACGGAGGTGGAACAGTAGCCTGGGTGTAGGCTTGAGCATTGGCGGTGACCGCCTGGGCTAGCGCTTGGAAAGCTGCTTGAAATTCAACATGGGGCACCGTCTCACCTAAAGAATCAACGAGTTGAGGTCGTTTGTTATTTCTGTGAGCTTTACGAGGAGGCATTTTCTATCATAAGAGAGCAAGAATTAAAAGTAGAGAGAAACAGTCATAGGCATGATAGACTCTTGAAATAAAGAAACAACTTTTCCTAATACGTCCCATAGCCTCTTGCTCATAGATGTGGTGCGCTACACACTGATAATCAAGAATATACATAACATGGCTTGTCAGACTCCCTAAGACTCCTTGAACCTTAGGCTCTCTTATACTAAGCTTGTAACACACTGAGAACCTATCCTGAGATATCACATGGTGCTCAAGGACACTCAAGGCCACACGTGGCCTCAAGCTAACCCTCCAAGCCTGTCATCACTTTCAGAACTATCTACGACACGAATCATCATAAAGTAGGGAAGAATAATCATGACATTAACATACTGAGATACGAAATAATAGGGTTTTGTACAAATAAAATACTGAAATCTCTGTACATACTGGCACACTAGTCTGACAAAACCTCTACTACATAGGACTGAGGGGCCATTGGGACAGATCCCCAACTGACTCGTACTGAACTAAAAGTAAACAACTATCTATTAATAAGACAAAATTGGAGAGATATGTCCTCGAACCATAAGGACTCACCAACTACAAAAATGTAAATGAAGGTACTCAAAGATCACTATTACTTCTGAAACTGAGCACCTGAACCTATATCATGGGAAATATAGAATACAAAAGAGTATGGGAGTCACTACTTGGGAATGTACTGAGTATGTGGAGGTGGATGCAACATTTTAAATAATATCATAAATGTATAAGAAAATCATGCATGCTGACAATAATAATTCTCTTCACTTGAATTATCTAAAACATCATTTTCGTAAGTCATTAGTAAAAACATATGTTTCATAAATCTCATAAATCATTTAACTCGCCTCAAACACTTTGACTCATGACTTAGAGTGACTCGGCAACTCATGGTACTTAGATCATTATGGACGTGGGAGTTTCCTATAACCGACATAACTACACCATGTGAGCCGCATGGAGTCCAATGTTTTGTCCTTCTAAGGAGAGAACCCCACATTGGCAGGGATGTTGTACTCTTGCCAGGGAGTACAACCTCAATCTCATTATCACAATCCCATACTCAGCCTTTGGCCCACAATTATTAACATCAATCCTACGATGGCACGTAGTTTTGGGGAAATACCATATTTTCTGCTCGGTGCTAAATACTTCACCCAGACTCAGCTCAAAACGCGTTAGGAAATCCACCTTAATCAATATCAGCTCATGGGTCTATCATAGAGACCAAAACATAAATATATCTCATCTGTAAATCATGAACAATTGTGGATTCCAAACTCGACTCAAAATCAAAACAATCTTTCTCAACATTAAGTACCTTTGCTTATCAAATCATTTCAAATATCAAAAACTTCAAGAAAACATCATAGGACTCATCCTTGATTTTTAATCTCAAATATCGATATATATTCAATAGTCAAATTTCTCATGGAAAGGCATAACTCATGACACTTGTCTTAAATCGCTTAGAAATCATCAATACGTAATGACAATATACAACTCATGGAATAAATTCTCAATTTAAGAAACATGATGGTGAAATAATCATAAATATCAAACTTATTCATCTCAAATCTCATAAATCATAAATAAAGAAATTTGGGTGTAAACCCACTTGTAAAATCATGTAAATCAGTAATAAAAAGTAAATCTTTAGGCACAAGAATGAAAGGAGTGTTCTTGGTCAAACCCCACATACCTTGGATTATGCTTTTGGAGATGTAGAAACTTGATATAAACTTCTTTATAGCATTCTTGAGATAAATTTCTCGATGACTTTAATTAGAAAAGCTTGATTCTTGGATCACTTTGAATCTCTATGGAAGATTCTTAAATTTTCTTGGAAGAAGATTGAATTTTTGGGTTTTGGAAGAAACCCTAATTTCTAGATGTTTCTTGGAAGAGGAAAGGAGAAAATGAAGGGCTATTCTCTACTAGGATAAATATATATATATAAGACCTTATGGGGTGGAAATGACCAAAATGCCTTTTTGAAAAAGCTGAAATTCGTTGATCGGGGCTTGTGATAGTCGATCTGACGGTCCGTCAAGTCTCTTGACGGTCCACCAAATCCTCTGTCACTCGAGTGCCAAAACTGGAATATTCTGACTCAACGTGATGGTCGAAGTGATGGTCCATCAGGAAACTGATGAACCACCAAGTCTTCCATCACTCAAGGGCCAAAAATGAGATATTCTATCTCGACCTGACGGACCCCTTGATGGTCTGTCAATTTTTTGACGGTCCAGCAACTTGGCCGTCGCACGATGTCCTGAAAAAAGAGTCAATGCCTTGGATTGATGAGGCACACGGTCCACCAGGGACCTGACGATCCACCAGGGACCTAACGGTCCACCAGGTCGACCATCAAACCTGGGCGATTCAATACCGTTCAGTAAAACGGCCATAACTCCTTCGTCTGATGTCCAATTTCAATGAAATTGGTATTGATGGAAATCTTATTCAATGATATACATGAAAAAAAGTATAAATTTGAGAAAAACTACATGGTTTAAACATAAATTTCTTCAGAAATCATACAAATCCACTCAAAAAATTGATTTAGGCTTAAGAACGATTGGGGTATTACAATATCTCCCCCTTTGACGTATTCTTCCTCAAATGTTGCCAAATAGGCCAAGAACAAGAGAAAATGAGGACGTATAGTTGGAATGACTCACATCTAAGGGATTACTTTACTCTAAACCTTCGAGTACACCAAATGCACGAATCATAGAGAGAATAACCAACAGACGTTAAATACAAATCCACTTAAATGATGGATTTAGGCTTAATAAATGATCAAGGTATTACAATCAGTTTGGGTAATTGGCTACTTATCAAGGCTGAGCCTCGATAAGTACCATCATGACCTACTTTTAGGTCATTAGAACAGGAGATATTGAAACACCCCAAATTTGTATATATGTATATAACTAAACCCAATGATTTCCTAGTATGAGAAGAGCTTTGGATATAAATTAATGTCATAAGGTACTTCTAGCTCAAAGTTAAGTAAAAACTTCTTTATAGATCAATTTTTCATATTATATTTTTTTAGTGTCAAATTTAAACATGTATAACTCCAAAAATATAAAGATTTTATCGCTCAAGACCCACCAAGTTAATGTTCTTAGAGTTTTTTTTCTAGCATTGCTGGCCCTTCATCAATATAATTTTGAAGGGAGATGTTATGGCCATTAAAGTGAGGTACTAACAAGGTATCAAATATGATGACCCATATGACAAAATATTATTTCTTAGGATGAACCCTTCTATTTGATCTTCTGAAGAGTATCCAACAAGTCCTGAAAATAGGCAAAACACTTTGGTGGCCACAAGAGGAACAAATGACCCATTGCAAGAACCAACGAGTTGTTCCTTTGGCTGTTTGATGATTCCAGAGAACCCTCATGAACCATCAGTAACAATAATTGGAACCAATGGACCGTTGGTTCATAGGATGGGTCATAGGTTGGTTCGTCTATTGTTTACATTGTTTTTTTAACTATAATTTTTAAAGGGCAATCCGATTTTTTCCTATTATGTAACCCATTATACTATGTTATATTGGCTACCTTAAAGGGAAATACTTAAGAATAACCTACCCCTAATTCCTCATTTCCCTAAAACACACGTAAACACTCAAAGTAAAATTACAAATAGGAGATTAAACTCTCTCCACAATAAAAAAAATTGGGGTTCTTCACTTTCAAGCTCCAAGGTCTAAGTTATTAGAAATGATTTCACTTCCTAGAATGTGGGATTTCATCAATGGGTATTCTTTGACCTATTGAGTCCCTAACTAAACTCAGTTTATCAGTTAATTTGTTGTTTTAGAAATTGGGGTTTTCATTAAAAGCATGATTCTCTTTGTATTTAAGTTCCCATAATTAATAGACTATAAATATATGTTTTCCTATGATATTAAATACCTTTGCAAACTTTCCATGTTATGGATCCTAAGTATATTGATATTCGGTATTCTAGGACTTGTACTTTTTGAGTTATAACTCTATTAAGAACATATGCATTGTCATGAATAATTGTACTCTTCAAAGTTTATGGGTTATGAACATCCAATGACTTAGCATCCCATGAATAGTTTTTTTAGTATTCAATCCTTCAATTCCACATATTTTAGAATGTTTTCTGACAAAGCATTTATCATTTAGTCTCCAAACATCAACATGGTATTCGGTATATCAGTTTAAAATTCAGTTGGGATTTGTACTTAACACCAAGCGCATAAAGAGATAAAGGCTCACTTGTTAGTTAACTTTGATATTTTGTAAAAGTCCCTAAGTCCCAGTACTATGTTGCTATTGTAGGTTCAAAAGGTTCATCCACTAGATTAGGAAGAAATCTTAGTCCTTTTTAGATATTTATTCAATGAATCTAAATCAGTCAATATTTGTAACCTGAGCCTTATCAAGGTACAAAGAACCCATCCATGTGGGGTTACGTATTGGACCCCATTTAGGTTAGATGAGGTATATCGATTAATAGTAGCTCCCATAGTTCAAACTCGATCATTTCATGACCCCAGATTCAGTTTAATTAGTTATTATATTTATTAGTTTTATGCTTATTGTACTTGTGTAATTGCATTAGCTTATATTCATCAATTCTATGTTCAATTTAGTATAATATATTTAACATGTTCAGTTATATATATCATAATGATTATCTCTCATGCCCAGTACACTCAAGTATTGATCACATACTTTTGGGTGTTGTATTTCTTTATAACATAGGTTTAGACACTCAACATCCAACTCACGGTTAGCATAATCTCATACTCATCTCAATAGTAGTTTGTGATGAGTCCTCATCTTTCAAGGATGAGATTTATTATCATTTCCTTCTTTTTATTTAATTAATTTTTAGATAGTTAGAGTTATCTAGGGGCGTGTCCCTATAACTCACCAATATTAGAGGCTTTTAGATAGCTATTTAGATATGTTTTCAGCTTTATGATATTGTTAGACTTATGTACATTGGATTATTCATTGTTACTATTCAGTTAGCTTTCACACTTAGTTATATATTCTTATAACAGAAATCATAATATATGACAGGCCATAGGTTAGCTTGATGTCACTCGTAATGCTAAGCACCGTTGCAATTAGAATGTAGTCTCAAGTCATGACATACTTGATATCAGAGTATCAGATTTAAAGTGTCCTCAATTGTCTAAAATTCATGTTCACTAGAGTTTTTTATAGGTATAAAGCATCCCACAGTTATGAGAGAGAGGCTATGAAGCATTTTAGAAAATTCACACTTCTATTATGGACATACTATGTGATAGAATGCAAACTCTATTTAACATTCATTTAATTTGTGCTCTACGCATTTAAAAAAATGCCTTGAAGAAGAGCAAATAAAAGGAGAACAAACATGGAAATTAGAAAAAACCAAAAGCTCCAGTCAATCCCTTGAATGAGCAAGCTATAAATACCTAATCCAGGGTTGCATTTCTAGGGATTGCTCAGATAAGGAGCACTCATGTTAATCAATAGACTGTTGTACCAGCTAACTCAAACTACAATACAACAATAATAAATGTTTGGGACTTTATTCAAATAAATCATTTAGAGTTCCCTAGTTCTAAGGTGGAGGAGGATCCATATGATATCATTGTTGAGATTTAGAAGAATAACCAAAGTATGGGCATCATTAGAGTGAATAGTATAGATCTTTTAATGGAGTAGCTCAACTTAGTGCAAATATTAGTAAGAGGATATGGGTTTAGATGCAGTCCCAATGCATTAAGATGAGTTTTTGAGTGCTTTTATAGAAAGAATTACCTTGAGTTAAGAAAAGCTATGATTGAGGAGTTCATCAATCTGAAATAGGGTAACATGATCGTAAAATAGTATTCTCTAAATTTTACTGAGTTCTATAAGTATGCTCCAGTGATGTGGCTGATTCAAGGGCCCACATAAGTAAGTTTGTTTTAGGTGCCTATGAGTTAGTGGTCAGGAGTGTAGGACCTTCATGCTCGTCAATAAAATGGACATCTTAGGTTGATGAATCATACTCAATGGATTAAGAGAAAAAATAAAAGAGAAAGAAAGAGAGATTAAGATAGTGGACATCTCCAGGATGTTGACTCATACTCAACGCCTATAGGTCGGTTTATCTCATACCCTAATATAGAAAAATAATCTTAAAAGGGTGTGTATATCATCTTTTTTGGGTTAAGGATTGAAACTCTAAGACCCTAACTCTTTAATCAATTCCAATAGTTAATGAATTCCTAGAAGAGTTTCTAGTAGATCTGCTTAGAGCTCCTCTCAAGAGGGAAATTGACTTCAAAATAGATGTCCTTCTAGATACCTGGCCTATTAAAATTCCACTTTATAGATTGGAATTGATACCTCAACTCATGCATTTTATATGCTTCAACTGAAGCCTTTCTCTATATTTTAAGTTTTCTAGCCTTTGTTTAAAAGAATTTATTATGGATTTGGCCTATATTATTATGTCAAAAAACATAATTGCCCTTCTTATACTTTTTCTGTCATTTATTTATCATGGTCCTAATATTATTTTAGGATATTATGGAATATTAGTTGTCAATCCAACATTCTGATGACATCATTTGAGGATTTGTATTAAAGAAACTATAGTTCTCTAGCTGGTTGGTTTGATTTCTATAAGGTTAGGCCATGGGGCATGGATTTTTTGAAGGATTTTATGGATACGCAAAAGTTGATGCAAGACTGGCTTATAACAAGCCAGAGTAGGTAGAAGATTTCTATGTATAGGAGGTGTATATGATTTAGAGTTTATGGTTGGTGAGATGGTTTTCTTAAAGGTATCACCTATGAAGGGTATAATAAGGTTTGAGAAGAAAGCAAGCTTAGTTTGAGGTTTATTAGTCCTTTGGAGATATTTTAGAGTATTAGGGAGGTGGCCTACGCGTTGGATTTACCTTCGAGCCTTTCAGTTGTGCCTCTAAGTTTCCATGTCTTGATATTGAAAAAGTGTCATTTTGATAGTTCTTATGTGATTCAGGGTGACTCGGTAGATTTTGATCAAAATTTGACATTTAAGGAGAAACGTGTGATAATTTTGGATAGAAAAACTCAAAAGTTGTGACCTAAGGATATAGCTTCAGTGAAAGTCTAGTTGAAACATCATTCGATTAAAGAGCCCATAAGCAAGATAGTCGAGCATGCAGAGTAGATTTCCCTAGATTTTTTACAATTTATTTACCTTTTGTTTTTCTATGTTACAGAAGAAATATGTATTTTAGTGGTGAATAATGTAATAATCCTCATAGTTTGTTTAAATTGGGCACATTTTTATTGATTTACCCTCCCTATAGTTGTATTATGGTATTTATGGTTTGGGGTGTGGGTGCTTTGGTTTTTGTGGTTGTTAGTTGAATATTTTGAGAGATTTTTATTTTGAAAGGCTTTAGAGTTGGTATAGTTAACATTAAAATATTTAGAGATCATATGAGAATTTGGTCAATTTTATAGCTTTGGAATATCATTTTTGTTTATTAGGCCAACTAGTCTTGAGACGTTCGGTTAAATTTTTAAAAGTTGTTAGGAAAGTTAGAAGTTTATGTTATAGAGTTGACTTCAGTCAACATTCATTGATAACAACCTCTGTGTGGTAATCTGATCATTCCATTAAGTATACAATATCATATTTAGTCTAGTAATATAATCGGTTTGTGTCACGGGATTTAAAATAAGTTTTAAAGGATGATTGGGAGTTTTTGAAAGTCTATTTTGTTGTTTTCAGTTATTGCTAGTGTGACCTCCAGCCTTTTTTTCTATTTCAATACCCCTATAGCGATTATAGAGAAGAAAGTATGTTATATTTCACTATGTGTGAGAGTCATCATGATTACTTAGAATGATTTAGTTGGGATCCGAACCGGGCCAACTTTGTTCAATGCAAGCTTATCTAGCCACAAAAAATATGATGGATCTGAGATAGGTGCCTTGGCAAAAGCAATGGAGGTTCTATGTTCGCAATGAAGGGATAGTTGGGCAAATTTAAAATTGTTTGTTCGATCTAGAACCTCATAACTTTTTGAAGCTTGAGTACTCATTTTTGGGAGATTCAAAAGGTGATTTTTGAGATTTCTTCATCGAATACGATTTTTTATAATATTTTTACATATTCACCAATGTTTATTTCATGATTGGCGGAGCTCCTATGTTCGCAATGAAGAAATAGTTGGACAGTATTAAAAAGTGTATTTTACATAAATCCCGACATTTTGCTACTTAATTACTCTCTCTCTCTCTCTCTCAATTTTATATTAATTATGCAATATTTCAGATATGATACATTATTTAATCCCTGATACATAAGTTTATGATATAGTACTAACTAATTAATTGAAGATAAAAAGGGGAAAAGACGATAAAATCGCCTAAAATTTAGTAATTAACCTACTCAATTTAAGATTTTATGTGTTTAATTACATAAAATCTGTAACAACTTCATTATTTGAAACTTAAATAGTTAAATCAAGCTTCATCAATCATAATCTTCCAAACTAATTTCTTCTCCAATCACTCATTCCATGTTCATCATAAAAAATCTAATCCCTTACGTTCAAAAAAAGTTGAACATAATATAAGAATTTAATGTATCAGGAGTATGAATCTCATATCACATATATATCTTTCTATGTAAGAAAATTAATGTATCAAGAATGCGAAATCCATATCACATACATATCTTTCTATGTATCGGTAAACAAATTTGAAACTTAATTTTGCTAGTACTATATATCATACAAAAATATATTGAATGTAGCAGGTGTAAAGAACTCATATCACAAGTAAATCTTTCTATGTATCAAAAAATAAATTTGAAACTTAATTTCGTTATATCTATGTATCAGAAAAAAAATATATATTGAATATAGCAGGCGTAAAAGAACTCATATCACATACAAATTTTTCTATGTATCAGAAATCATGTAATATTTTTGTCAGAAAATAGATCTATGTATCAGAATGGATGCAATATCTCTGTCAAAAATAGTTCTATGTATCAAAAATAATATTTTCAGTCCCGTTTATTTTATTTTAGACTATGATACATAAATAGAATGTATATGGATGGAATTTATCAATATGATACATAAAAATCATACCTTTGATAATAGATCGCTTACAGACTACCACTCAATTGTTGAGCAATGTCTTTTGCATATTCTACCTTGAAAAAATATTAGTTTACAAACGCAACATATAATTCATGTCTTTGATAGAGAGTCTCTTTTTGTAGCTTATTTTTTTCCTTCTTTGCAGATGCAACAACAGCTTATGCTACTTCCAGTGGCTTTTAGTAAGTTCTTCATCATAGTGGCATCGTTATGATGTTTGGTAACTTTCTCCAATAATAATCTTTAAATGGTGAAAGAACAAAAAATTGATAATAGATTGAGTTCAATTTTTGAACTAATAAACTTTAAAAAGTAATTAACCTCAAAGAAATTTGAAAAAGAAAACCAACGAAGGTTTTAACTTGAATGTTGAAGTAGTGGATGAGAAGATGATGGTAATTCAAAATGGATAAGTTGAGAAAATTATTTGCCATATTAGTTGAATTTTAGATGAGATTTGCGGCTCATTAGGCGGTGTAATGGGAATGGATTGTGATGTATCTAAAAATAAGTGACTTTTATGAGTTAGAAAGGATTTTTATAATTAGTTTAGTGGGGATGGAATTTCAAGTAATAATGAAAACTTATGGTGGTGTTAAGTAATTTTTCCTATTAAAAATGCATCTTTCGATCTAAAACCCCATAACTTATTTTTCGAAGTTTGGGTACTCATTTTTTTGGAGATTCAAATGATGATTTTTGATATTTCTTCATCAAGTATGATTTTTATACTATACTTATTCCTCAATGTTTATTTCATAATTTCATATCCAAATCTTGATTTTTCAAATTGAAAATTTTGGATTTTTTAGGTAAAATTATGAAAGGATGAATTTTGGTGATTTCAAGGTTAATTTAAGTTCTCTCTTTAATGAAATTTTAGATTTGAGCTCTTTAAGTTATGAATAAGGTGATTTTCTAATAAATTTTTGGTTTTGCTCTTTTGGGCTCTTAGTTAACTTTTGAGTTGACTTTTAGGCTTGAAATTTAAGTATAGCAACGTGTCTATAGTTTCTTTTTCTTATCTAGAATTTGTATTGACTATATTAGGCTTGTCTGGAGTCTCTTCGAAAAGGTATACTTTGGTTTGACTTTTCTAGCTTTTCTAAAACAACTTGAAATTTTTTTTTACTTTTATAAATATGTATAAGTGCTGGTTATGTGAAATGGGAGTAATGGAGTTACAAGATTTTCATATAAATGAGATGACGAGCGTCTGAACAGGAACTGGTGTATTTTTTAATAGGTTAAAAGCAATTGCTTCCTCCATTTCAAAAAGAATGATCTAGTTTGAATTGACATAAAGTTTAAGAAAACGAAGAAGACTTGAATCTTGTGGTCCTAAATTAAAGTTAAGTCAAATTTACCAAAATTCCCTTTGATCTTGTTGTCTTAAACATGCCACGTGAAAATTAGAAATTAAAATATTATCAAAAAAATAAAAAGGGTCAGTCTTTTTAAAATGAATTAAAAAGAAACGTAGGTCATTTTTTTTAAACGGAGAGAGTAATACTTTGTGTGTATTATATTCCAAAGGTTCTTGCTCTTGTGCTATGTCTGGCTGATCTTTTTTTGCCTTTATTTACTTATTGGAATGCTGCGATCCTGAAAATCTGTACGGATATTATTATGATCATTGTGAAAGTGAAATGCTTCTTTAGTAGTGTTAGACTAGTGTCAAAATATTTTGTTGTATTTTCCCCCTCCATCATGCATATTATCATGATATAATTGATTCTTCTCCGAGGACCATAGGGGCCAATCTAGAGGTTTTATTTCACTTAAGACGCCATGTCTTTTGGATACTCTCTAAGGGCCCTAGCTACGGTTCCGATTAAGTTGTCAAGTGATTATTACTCGATAGCTCTATGGGCAACATCGGATTATACAATTATTTGTTTATTACTCCAAGGGCCTTAGGAGTGGATCTGGAGGGTGTATATGGTCTTAAAGAGTGCCTCATAGGTCTCAGCTAGTTATAGAGCACAACGAGTGTATACGAGTGGATAGACATGCATCATTCATATTATATTTGTCATGCTCATTTGCTTGTATGTTATGCATCTTACTCATCATATCCGTTGGCTTACTTTACTTTGATCTGGTGAGTAGTTGACTGATTGTCTAAGTGACATTTACCATTGCTCATCTGAATTGTTGTGAGTTATTGATTACTTAAAAGGTACTATGTATATTTTTTTGATATGAACTATTAGACTAGGCATAATCTTTCTGATTGCAGATTTATAGAAATTGTGTTGTATAGAGCAACATTGGATAGTCCTCAGTATCACTTTGAATCAAGATCATTTGATAGTGTTGTTATGTACAAGTGGTTGATGCTCACACTTTTTTTTCTACACCTTATGTGCAAATGCTGAATCAATGGTCCCCGAACATTGATTTTGTGATTATTCTGTGGTTTGCACTCCTGAGATTCTCGAGGCGGTTGTTGCTCTCAGAGACTACCGGATCTTCTTTATCATTATCTTTATGCTTATTTCACATCTTTGAGACATTTTTGAACTATTCATTATATTCAATACTTTAGAGGCTTGTACTTTATGACTTTCCCTTTTTAAGATTAGATTATGATTCGTTGAGACTATTATCTTTTTTTTATATTTACTTATTTATTTATTGTTAAGTATTTAGGGTTGTATTACCTATTGTGGGGGGTATGATAGATACCACCACGATTGAATTTTGATTGTGACAATTATTAGGTATACCTTCTATTGTCATTCACAAATGTCATTCGAAAATGTACAAGCAAAATTGCTGACAAGTAGTATATAATTTACATGATATGGGTAACTAGTAGTCAATAAAATCGAACTATTATATCATATTGGAATCAACTTTTTGAATGCAATCTTTTCATTTTGTTGTCAAAACAACGGAAAATGTATGAATATACCCTTGAATTTTGATAAATGGTACAGATATATCCTTCGTCATATTTTATGTACAAATATACCTTTGTTATTAATGAAAAGGGATATATATACCCCTGAACTTTGATAAATGCTACAAATATACCATTCGTCATACTTTAAGTACAAATATACCCTTGTCGTTAATGAAAAGATACATATATACCCTTCTCACTGACGGCAGGACACGTGTCACAATCCTGTTTATTTGCCTTTTTAAATTTAATTTATCCCTACCCTGCCTCAAAATGATTCTAATTTAACTCACAACTCGATCCAAATAATAACTCAAACCCGATCCGATCTAATAGAAAGAGAAAGAGAGAAGGAATACGCGTGAATAGAGATGGGTCTTAAAGGTTCTATTAGACCAGACGAGTTTGGGTTATTATTTGGATCGGGTTGTGGATTAAATTAGAATTATTTTGGGATGGGTTGGGATAAATTTAATTAAAAAGGGCAAATGAACAAGATTGTGGCACATGTCCTGTTATTAGTGAGACGGGTATATGTACCTTTTCATTAACGGCAAGAATATATTTGTACCTAAAGTATGACGGAGGGTATATATATACCATTTATCAAAAATCAGGGATATATCCGTACCTTCTTATTAACTGCAAGGGTATATTTATACCTAAAGTATGGCAGAATCTGCTCTATTTATCAAAGTTAGGGGATATATTCGTACCTTTTCCGTTAAAATAATGTGTAGGACATGGGTATTGAGTGATAATTTGATTACTCAAATAACCCAAAATGAGAGATACACTCAACGTTACAATAATACAATGACATCTGAGTAGGATTGGCACGTTACGAGGGATGAAGGACTCGAACAAAAGTTGAGCGTTGAGACTTAAACCTCCAAAAAGTCATGCTACATCAATATCATAATACATAACATGAGTTAATTTTTCTCATTTTTGCAAAGGGAATAACAGGATGCAAATGCATACATCGGGACTAAATAAAGTCAAAATGTTTACATTGTAACATTCAAGTGGGATTTAGACTTTGAGATATCCAACCAAGATGAGTTTTCATTGTCCAATTAATATGTATTATAAATAAAGTACATGGGTCATACTGATCTCAATTAGACCCATAAATAGGATTTTTGCAACTATCCTTTCATTTCTTGTGAAACAGTCATATAAAAGGATAATTAAAATTCAGTGTCATATGGTAAAAACGTAGATTGCTCAGCAGTTCTCAAAAAGATTCAACTGCCGATGATGCTGACATCTCAAATAATAATAGTTATTCCGGTTATTCTTTACCCGATAACAGTAAATTTGAGTTAGATGAATATAAGACAACTTCTAATAGAGCTTACAACAACAACAACAAACCCAGTGTATTCCCACCTAGTGGGGTCTGGGGGGGTAAGATGTACGCAGTCCATACCTCTACCTCTAAAGAAGTAGAAAAGTTGTTTCCGATAGACCCCCGGCTCAAAGCACTAGATACCACACAAACACATAGTAGAGCACAGAAGCAGATTACATAACATAAATACGGCACCCATGAGTAATATAAAACAGAGGAAAGCACACAGATTCGTAATAAAACATGGAACACGGAACACGGAATCATAACAGGAATAAAAACCCCACCAAGTAATTCCCTACACTAGTGACCCAAACTGGCCCTAGTCCTCTGCCCTAATTCGCGTCCTCCAGACCTTCCTATCTAGGGTCATGTCCTCGGTGAGCTGTAACTGCTCCATGTCCCGCCTAATCACCTCACCCCAGTACTTCTTCGGCCTACCCCTACCACGCCTAAAACCATCCAACGCTAGCCTCTCACACCTACAGACCAGGGCATCCATGCCCCTCCTCTTCACATGTCCGAACCATCTCAATCGGGCTTCCCGCATCTTGAACTCCACTGAAGTCACACCAACCTTCTCCCAGATAGTCTCATTCCGAACTCTATCCTCTCTAGTCAGCCCACACATTCAGCGCAACATCCGCATTTCTGCCACCTTCATTTTTTGGATGTGGGAGTTCTTAACTGGCCAACACTCTGCTCCATACAACAAGGCCGGACGGACTACCACCCTGTAGAATTTGCCTTTAAGCTTGGGCGGCACCTTCTTATCACACAGCACCCCCTACGCGAGCTTCCACTTCATCCATCCCTCCCCAATACGGTGCGAGACATTCTCGTCAATCTCACCGTTACTCTAGATCACGGACCCAAGATACTTGAAATTATCCCTCTTACATACCTCTTGTGCTTCCAGCTTCACTACTACCTCATTCTCCCGCCTCACGTCATTAGACTTGCATTCCACATACTCTGTCTTGCTTCTGCTCACCCTGAACCCTTTAGACTCAAGAGTTAGCCTCCACACCTCTAATTTGTCATTGACACCCCCTCGAGTCTCATCTATCAGAACTACATCATCTGTAAAAAGCATACACCACGGAACCTCCCCTTGAATACGCCGCGTCAACACATCTATGACCAACGCAAACAAAAAAGGACTAAGAGTAGATCCCTGATGCAATCCTGTCAGGACAGTGAAATGCTCTGAGTCTCCTCCCGCCGTCCTCACCTGGGTTTTTGCCCCATCATACATATCCTTAATTTCTCTGATATATGCCAGCGGTACTCCACTCACCTCCAAGCATCTCCAAAGCACCTCCCTGGGGACTTTGTCGTAAGCCTTCTCCAGGTCAATAAACACCATGTGCAGATCCTTCTTCCTTTCCCTATACTGTTCCACCAACCTCCGTACCAGGTGGATTGCCTCCGTCGTCGAGCGGCCGGGAATAAATCCAAACTAGTTTTTCGAAATAGACACTATCCGTCTCAGCCTCACCTCGACCACTCTCTCCCAGATCTTCATAGAGTAACTCAATAACTTAATCCCCCTATAGTTATTGCAACTCTGAATGTCCCCCTTATTCTTATAGAGAGGGATCATGGTACTCTACCTCCAAGTCTCGGGCATCTTTGTCGTCCTGAATATTTCATTAAACAATCCAGTCAACCACCTTACACTAGCCTCTCCAACGAACTTCCAAAACTCCACCGGTATCTCATCCGGCCCCGTCGCCCTACCCCTTCGCATCCTGCGAACAGCCTGTCTAACCTCTTCTACCTTAAAACATCTACAATAGCTAAAATCCCGACACTCCTCTGAGTGCTCCAGTTCCCCTAACACAATAGCTCTATCCCCTTCGTCATTCAAGAGCTTATGAAAGTACGACTGCCATCTATTCTTAATGTGGTCGTCCTCCACTAACACTCTACCGTCCTCCCCCTTAATGCACCTCACCTGATCGAGGTCACGACCCTTCCTCTCCCTAGCCTTAGCGAGTCTAAACAACTTTTTCTCCCCTCCTTTCCCCTGTAACCCTACATACAAGCTCTCAAAAGCGGCCATCTTAGCTGCCGTGACTGCTGACTTAGCCTCCTTCCTCGCTAGCTTGTACTCTTTCCTATTTACCCGTTTCTCCTCTTCGTCCTAACTCTCCACCAACTTAGCATACGCCCCTTTCTTGGTCCCCACTTTCTTCTCCACCTCTTCATTCCACCACCAATCCCCCCGATGGTGCCCGGCCCGGCCCCTAGAAACACCCAACACCTCACTTGCATTCTCCCTGATGCACCTTGCCTCCCTGTCCTACATACTATCCACGTCCCCCCTACACTCCCACACCCCCATTCCCGCCAACCTCTCTCCTATCTCCCACGCATTCACTGGCGTTAGGCCGTCCCACTTAATTCTAGGTCTACACTCCTTACTCCTCCTCTTTCTATTCTTCTTTATACCCAAATCCATAACCAAGAGCCTATGCTGGGCGAAAGATTCTCACTCGGGATGACTTTACAGTCCTTACACAACGCCCTATCCCTTTTTCTAAGCAACAAAAAGTCAATCTGGGTCCTGGCTATCGCGCTTCGAAAGGTGATCAGGTGCTCGTCCTTCTTCGGGAAGCCCGAGTTCACCACCACCAGCCCAAAGTCCCTCGCAAACTCCAATAGGGTAGCCCCTTCTTCATTTCTCTCCCCAAAACCAAAACCACCATGCACATCACCAAAGCCTCCCGGTAACGCCTCGATGTGCCCGTTGAAATCCCCTGCTACAACAATCTTCTCCGAACTAGGCACGCCTCTCACCACCTCCTCCAAAGCCTCCCAAAACCGAATCTTCTCCTCCCCTTCCGATCCCACTTGCAGCGCATAAGCACTACACACGTTCAGGGTAAACCCCCGAATGACCAACTTAATAGTCATCAACCTATCGTTGATCCTCTTCACCTCTACTACCTGACCTCTAAGCTCTTCATCTACTAAGATGCTAACTCCATTCCTACGCCTCTCGCTCCCAGAGTACCACATCTTGTAACCATCCACATCCCTAGCCTTAGACCCTACCCACTTGGTCTCTTGAACACACGCAATGGTAATCCTCCTATTCCTAAGAATCTTCACAAGCTCTATGGACTTACCCTGAAGGGTCCCTATATTCCAAGACCCAACCCTCAGCCTACCGTCACTATCCATACGCCCTCCACTACCCCCCTCCCCCTCTCCCTCTACTACCCCCCTCCCCCCTCCCTCCGCGGCCAAACCTTGGCCTCCCTCCCACTCCCGCCCTCTCCTCATCCCTCGCCCCCACCACGGCCCCACGCCCCAACCCCCTCGGACATGACCCTATCCACCCATTACCGCCCATAGCCACAACTACACGAAAGTATAAGAAAATATAAAGATATACACGATGGTATTATCAAAGCAGCAACAAGAAATACAAGGCTCACACAAATTCAAAGCAATACTCCCGAAACAATACTATACTCAATTTGGGGGCCAACACCACTGGACTCAACACCCACCGCCCCAAATACAGATTCCCAGTCAATAACCCAATCCAAGGCAGTGCAAGAAACTACCACAGCAACAGCAACAACAGACAACAGACAATATCCACAAATCCCACGCAAGTCAAGGTACAGGGGCTACTACTAGCATAATAGGAAGAATGAAATATGCAATAATGAAATAAAATGAAATATGAAATAACGAAATAACAAAGGTTAGAAGTCATCGGATTAGAGCTTAATAACGATTTTCATGAGGTAAAGTTTTTAATTATGTGAAAATTATTGTGGTTTACTTCACAAATGGAACCATCGGAAAGACACAAAATATCTCATTCAATGTGAAAAATCTTAGAGCTCCAAATCCCATAAGGTTCTCGACGATCATATCTCAAACTAATCAAGAGTTTTTTGAGTCAGCAATAAAGAGGATTAGGAATGAAATAATTGAACACTAGCAAGATGTAAGTTTTACATGCTCAAATTGGCTGAGAAACAAATATTGTCAACCGGTAAAGAACTAACATCTATGAAAAAGTATATATGTAGCTTAAGAAACCCACATTATTTATCTGATGACAATATATGAGGGCTTCTATCTTGATAATTAAGGATTTGATGATTGTATTTATTTTTTTCATTCTTGATCTAATGTCATTAATCTAAAAGAAAAGGGTTTAATTTAAGTTATTACTATATTATTTGTATTATTTTAAACATATTAGAAATTTATCAGTATTATATACATTAAAAAAATGCAAAATTATTTTCACAGAAACTAAAATGGAAACTCCAAAAAACGATTACATATATAATACATTAGAAACAATACAAACAAAATAATAATACCTAAAAAGTGCAACTACAGCAAACAAACAAAAAATTACATAAAATCTAAAAAACCTAACCAACTATGCAATACTTTCTAAATAAGAACCATAATAAGAGAGCCTAAATTAGGGCTGTTAATTGGGCCGGAATTGGCCCATCAAATTTAGCCAGTTTGTGGGCCGGTTCGATTCCGGGCTAGGTTAAACGGGCTGATTTGGTTTCGGGCCCAACAGTAAACTTAAAAAAAATAACCCGAGACCGACCCACTAAACCTAACCTGGTCCAACCCGCCTAAACCCTGTCAAAACCGGTCCAAAATCCGATCAAAACCAAAAAAAATATTTAAAAGTTTTTTCTCCAATATACATTATATATACCCACCTATATACATTTTAAATACGTTAAACAATATATATACACTATATATATAGTATATACTATATTAGAATTTAAAAAACATATACACATATAAACAATTACACATGTAATCGTGTTTACGACTATACGTAAGTTAAATATATATACTACTCTAAATAAAACATATACTACAAGATATATACTACAATATAATGATATATATACTAATTTATAAAACATATACACATGTATAAGTTAAATATATACTACTTTAAAGTCTATAGAAGATATATACACATATATACGTATCATTCAATATATATGTACCACTTTAAATAAAACATATACTACAATAAATATACTACAATATATACACACACTATATATATAGTTATAGACTAATTTATAAAGCATATACACATGTATATGTTAAATATATACTCTTTTAGAGTCTATATTCTATATATACACATATATACGTACCATTCAATATATATACTACTTTAAAAAATATGCTACAAGATATATACTACAATATAATGATATATATATACTAATTTATAAAATATATACACATGTATACGTTAAATATATATTACTTTATAGTCTATAGAAGATATATAAACATATATACGTACCATTCAATATATATGTACTACTTTAAATAAAACATATGCTACAATATATACACACTATATATATAGTTATATACTAATTAATAAAACATATACACATGTATACGTTAAATATATACTCTTTTAGGGTCTATATTCTATATATACACAAATATACGTACCAATCAATATATATGTACTACTTTAAATAAAACATATACTACAATATATATACTACATTATATACACATACTATATATATAGCTATAGACTAATTAATAAAATATATACACATGAATACGTTAAATATATACTCTTTTAGAGTCTATATTCTATATATACACATATATACGTACCATTCAACATATATACTACTTTAAAAAATATGCTACAAGATATATACTACAATATAATGATATATGTACTAATTTATAAAATATATACACATGTATACGTTAAATATATACAACTTTAGAGTCTATAGAAGATATATACACATATATACGTACCATTCAATATATATGTACTACTTTAAATAAAATATATACTACAATATATACACACACTATATATATAGTTATATACTAATTTATAAAACATATACACATATATACGTTAAATATATACTACTTTAGAGTCTATAGTAATATATATACATATATACGTACCATTCAGTATATGTACTACTTTACAAAATTTGCTACTTAATATAATTAATTAATAATACTTGATAGCAAATTAGTAATATATTAAAACTAAGTATTTAATTTAAACTAGAAATTCAATTTAAATCATTAAATGGAAAAAATTATAAAGTAAGGACTAAGGATCAAGGAGTGAATGAATGTTATATCTTATTGATTGCAAAATGATTCAAAATTTATAATGTACATGAATGAAAAATCTACCAAGTTTTCATCATTTTTTCTAACTCATCCATGTTAATATTAACGGGAACTTGCATGGGATATTCAAAGTCAATGGGGGAAAAATCATGCATTGGACTTGATTCTGCTGAGTTCTCCCTTGAAGTCATAATTTCTTCAAGTTTTTGTTCGTCTTTCGGTTTCATCTCCATTCCTTAATTTTTTTCGTTCCACTCTAATCCAATCTCTAAGGCAAACTAGAACATTCATAGCATTGCTTACCAATGAGTGTCGGTGGTCTCCAAGCTATTGTCGGCCCTGACTAAAAGCGCTCTCCGATGCAATGGTTGACATTGGAACATTCAATATATCTCTAGCTAATCTTGAAAGCACAGGATATCGTGTTTCATTATTCTTCCACCAATTCAACGCGTTGATCCGTCGTCTGCGATCCTCTAGCGACGTTCGAAGATAATACTTAAGCTCTTCCCGATAAGTTGTTGCGTGAATTTCTGCCTCAACATTGTTCCAACAATATAAATCATAAAAGTAATTAGGAAAATCACAATGTGTCGTCCTTTTAGAAGATGATGTTTCCTCGGGAGGATTACGAGCGACAGTTGGAGTGATATTTGTCGGTACAGCTAAATCAAGTAAATCAGCATAATGATTATATAATTTATCTATGTAAGCATTCGGATCACCCATAGTCGTTCACAAATCTGGTTATTCTTGTTCTCCAGCATCAGAATCACTGTTAGTATTTATCTCTAAGCTAGAATAAATAAGAGTACTAACGTGGAACACAGTAGTATATTTCATACATGGATTTAGCATACCACCAACCAAGTAAATAGGGAGAATCGAAAAAAATATATTTTAAATTTAGCAAACATAGCACCAATAGTTTCTTTGTAACCTTCTTTATTCTTATATTCTTTGAGCAAGCCAGAAATATCAGTTATATATGCTAAAATATTACAAATAGTAAGATAATAAACATCGAAAAATTCAACCGTAGCTATATAAAATTTTTTCAAGGACTTAACAAGATCATCAATTACAGCCCAATTAGAATCATGTAGCATACATTCATCCGAATCAGCAAATGAATCACAGTGTTGGTTAAAAGTTAATGTAATGAACTTTATATTTATGACAAGTTTTTAAAAAATCATATGCAGCATTCCATCTAGTATCACATTCTTTAGGCATCAATATCGATGCAAGTCCATTTTGTTCATATTTAACTTTAAATTCTCTAATTTTTCTTCTTCGATTATTTTCTTGAATAAAACCAATAGTAAGCCGGATTTTTTCAATACAAAGCTCAAAAAACTCAAGACCATCTCTTACAATTAAATTATATATATGACAAGCACACTTAACATAAAATATTTCGGGTAACGGCAGAGATAGCTTAGCTTTTAACTTTGTAATAGCAGTCTTGTTGTTAGAAGCATTATCAAAAGCAATACATAAGACTTTATTTTCAATACCATAAAATTCTGCAACTTTACCAATCGAATCAACAATAAAATCTCCAGTATGTTTACGATCTTCATTATACAAAAAAAGTTAGAATACGTTTTTGCATAACAAAATTAGTATCTATCCAGTGACAAGTAATGGTTAAATAATTATTTTTATTAACAGCATGACCAAGATCACAAGTTAAATCCATTCTACATTGAATATTTTTTAACAATGTAGATAAATAAAAATAATATTGTGAATAAAGTCTAAAAATATCGGCCTGACAAGTACTTCTAGGTATACCATTAAATATAGAATTATAAATTGCTCGAATATAATGAATAAAAACATCAGAAGAAGGAAAAATGAAAGGAAAACAACCCACAACTATCATTTTTTCTATTTCTTCCCGGTCCCTCAATTTATTATACTTCTTAATTACCTGACCGGTTGCTGGGTCCATTCTAGTTTGTGTTGGCCCACCAACATCCTGACCACCTTTTGAAATAAATAACTCTCTTTCGTGATTATCACTTATATGTCTCATTAACGTACCCGTACCCCCTTGCTTGCCTCCTCTTTTATGCTTATATATTTGTTGACAAATATTACATTGCACCTCAGTATCGATATATGTGTAAAAAAATTGTCATGCAATACTAGTTGTTTTACAAGCTCTTGGGGGAAAGAGAGGACGGGGAGGGCGATTAACCGATTAAGATCTAATATTAGCATTTCGTACTGTGGGTGTCTCACCAATATTTTCATCATCTTTATCTAAATCAACCGCATTTACTTCATTTTTTTCTTCAATATTGTAATTTTCTTGAACTTCTACATAATCCATATCATGAGCACCTACACCTACTTCTTCCTCAAAAGATTGACTAAGCTGTACTGGAGGCGGAGACACACGGGTATATCTACTACTTGAACTACCTCTACCCGTATTTTACTATCACTACCACTTTCGGGATAATTTTTTTTACACTTTTAGCAAAGTAATTTTTTTTACACTTTTAGTGGCGAGGTTACTTAATTTATCCATAATATAAATCAAACTAAAAAAATTCAAAATACACAAATATAATAAAATTAAATATTCAATAATTAATAAACTAATTAAAAATTAAAAGTAAGAAATGGAAAGAAAATACCAAATTTTGAAAGTATCCGAAGGTTGCGATTTTAGAAACTTCCACTCGTACTTTGTAATTGCAAAATTAAAAAATTAAATTGAGCACTTTAGGAAATATATAGAATATTTGAATTTTGAGAATTGAGATTTGAGCGAGAATGAGATTTAAGAGAATGACAATTGTGTGGAAAATGATTTGAAAGTGTAGGGTATTTATAGAAAATTTTTTGAGTTTAAAATAATATTTTAATTAAAAAGGGTATATAGCCATTTTTGGGCCTAAACGGTCATATAGCCATTGGGTCCAAAGGTTATAATGGCCCAAAATGTCAAAATTATTTTAGTTTTTTTAAAAAATGTTATCGGGCCGGTTAACCGTCGGGCCTGGACCAGGTTTGGTTCGAGCCGGGTTAATCGAGCCTAAAAAAAAATGCAGCCCGGGACCCCAAACCCTACTGCCCATGGACTGACTAGGCCGGGCCGTTATGGTGGGCAGGGTCAAACCGGCCCGTTTGACAGATTTACCGTAAATCAGTCTCAAATAATTGATTGTTTCCTCAAGTTCATTTAGTTTTCACTACAAGAAAGAAGGCATTTTCCAATAATTTTTTTTGTTTCCATATATTGTATGTTGTTGTCAAAAGTACTTTTGGCAACAGTTAAAAAGTTGTTGCATGTCGTTGCAATAAACACCGATGAAATCTTTTTTTGCAACAACAAAATATATTATTGCCAACAATAACTTAACGCAACCAAAAAAGTTGTTGTCTTACATTTGTATGGTTGTGGCTTATAAAAAATTTTACAACAAAATTTAATGTTGCTATAAATTTATTTTTTTACCAACATTATTAGTTGTTGCAAAAACTTGACAAAAAATTAGTTAGTTGGCAGTTAGAAAGGTTTTTAGCAACAATAATTTTTATTGTAATAAATTAAATATTTTCTATAAACTTTTAGCAACAATTTATGAGTAGTTTCTACGTACACAAAACACATTTTAAATATAATTTTATAAAAATACTAAAAATTAAAAATTATATAATTCGCAAAGGTCAATAAATATATAAGATTGATGAACTAGATATTTTCCACTTTCAAAAAATTAAGTACTAAATGTCTTAACTTGTAAAAAAGATATAAACTGATCATTATGATCCTATACTAAGTAATTAAAAAAAAAAAAAGAATCTTCTCCGTTAGCACTTGTGTTGTTACTTGATTTAAATCTTCATCTTCTTCTCTAGCTCTTCAATTTTTTCCTCAAGCGATGCTTTTTCACTCAAAAGTCTTTTCTTTGTCTCTTCTGCAGTACATGACGTAGAATGAGCTTTCATTCTTGAAACTTTTCTAAGACCTGCTAGTGAAAGATTCATGAGTTTGTATTTTACGGATTACAGACAAATTTGGCAAAGGTCCAATTCATAGCTCTACCTGATTATTTGCTTCAACCAACTCTTTTGGATTTTTTTTTCAAACCTTGAGGGGACCCAGCAACTTTGAAAATCGCAATTCTAAGTTTCGCTTCTCTGTTAAAGCAACCTGTCAAGAATGAATCAATAAAATGAGATGATTTTTGCTTTAATAAATAAAATTTGATAACATTTAACAAATACCTAAATTTCTGCATCTTTTTCATTGCATAAAGATCTGAATATATAACAATCACAATCAGCCACTTCTAAATTTTGCTTCTTAACGATCAAGTTGTCTTTTAAGTGATTCATTTCTTTTTGCATCTCTAATTTTTGTTTTTGCTTTTCTTGTAAATCTTTCATCAACTGTTCACCAACACATAGACCATAAGTCATAAATAAATACATATATTTCATTGTGCTTAATAAAGATCAGATGTAGGGTATTTCTTAATAAAGGGGTCTTCTAAAATAACTGAATCACAAGAACTGGAGAAAGGCCTCTGTAAACCTAAAGGGTGCCACCTATTCTTGAAGCAAACTAATTATTTTCTTATCAGTGTATTCTCATCTAAATCAAATTCTCTTTTGCATCTATAAGAATAGAATGACTTAACAACTACTTTCCCTACCCTTCTATATTTTCTTGTTCTTTTACTTTGACCTCTCTTCCTTCCCTTTTCAGCTGCAGGTTGAGCCAAAGGTACATAACTGAGCAATCCCAACGGCGGTAATGCCACAACAAACTGGATAAGAATCCCATTATGCAGACTCGAGTAGTTACCTTGTGTTATACTAAGGAAAGTAGCCAAGGTAACACCCAAAACCCCACTAAATATTGATGAAAAATATAGAGTAGATACCAAGAAAGATATGAGAGATCATTCACATCCAGACGGAGCCAAACTTGCAAACAACACATGGAATGGCAAGAGCTTAAATATAGCAACAGTTTCTGCTACACTAGAAATCTTGAGTGCAGAATATTTCTGTAATTGGTTCCCTAACAGATCCTAAATATTTCTGTAATTATATTGTGTCCTAAATATTTATGTAATTATATTGTTTACTAAATATTTCTATAATTGATTCCCTAACAGATCCTGAGTGCAACAGCAACACCCATGACAATGTCTTCAGGCACAATGACTTGTGGAATTTTGATGGAGACTTATTGATGAAGGTGGATGCATTGGACCAAAGGAAAAGGACTATTAAGGCAAGGATCAGTATATGGCATATAAGCATAAGCAAGTGGTACTGAAGCAACTCAAAAAGCACCCAAAGTGCCATGGCAAACACAAGCACAGCGGCAGTAATTTTCTAAAAATATTTATGGAGAGCCAATATGCCAAAGGAATTCTCACCCTTCCAAGAAAGTTTCTCCCACTCGTTACTACTAGGTACAAAGAGGAATAGGTACCAACGGCAAAAATAGCTGATGACTCTAGAAATGGAGAGCTAACATCCCAAAGAATTTATACCAACATACAATATAATATGACACAACTGGGAAGAACACGTGAATTTTGAGGAAGGTCAACTTGCCAAATAGAGCCAGATAGAACGCCTGAAATTTTCACTTGGAGAAGAAAGAAGTTCAGAAAGAAAAGGCACAAACCCCAGATAGCATTTCAACCACATTCAAAGAACTGCTTAGATAACAAAACACCCACATGATATATATTTCAAGAGAACACCAAACTTAGCACAAATAAGTCTTCTTCAGCTTACTGGTGTCAAAGAAATATATCAAGTTAAATAACCTTCCCTACCACAAAGCCCAAAACTTTCCACCATAAGAATAAAAAAGATGGGGGAAAACCAAACCCATGATAGCATTTCAATCACACTGCACAGTTAACAAAATACCTATATTCTATACTTCACGAAAACACCATACTTAGTACAAAATAAGTCTTCTTGTTCCTTGACCACCACAATGGCATAAAATTTTCACTAGAAGCACAACTAAAGAGAAACCAAGAAACTCTAGTAGCATTTCAACCATATTGCACTGTTAAAAAAATACCCACACGCTATACTTCAAGATAACTTAAGGATCTATGAAGTTTACTTACCCGGTTGTCATCCGTCAGACTTGCAGGACTTGTCTCATATGAACTAGTTGAATTTGTAACCATATTAAAAATTGTAGCCAGAAGCGGAAGTCCATTCTGTTAAATATAGTACATATATTAACTTAGTCTATTGTACAAAATGATAATAGAACGAAAAAGAGGCAAAGATGCAATGAGAGTGGAAAAAATAAAAGTAATAATGCAACATTTACTAGTTTAGCGTCGTATACTAAACAAATACCTTAGAACTTTGCATATGAGAAACTAGTCCCATTACGCTCTCTTTTAACATTTTTTTGGTCATGCACTAAACGAACTTCCATTACTTCTCAATTTCTTCATTCCTCTTCAAGCTGATTTTTAACTTCTATTAGCTTGCTTTCTACACTCTCTCGTTTACGATGTTCATCTTCCGCTTCCTTTTGGCATGCTTTAAGTTGCTCTTGAATTTCATTTCTCGATATCCTACTTGCTGACTTAATTCCAGATCCTTGACCAAGAATGTACTTTGATTTTTTTCTCACAACTTGCACAAATGTAGCATTGATAATAGGATCCATATTAGTATCCTCTTCGATTTCTTGGTCTTACTCTTATCACTGCATGTCATTTCTCACTTTGGCTATGTTTAACATAGTACACTAACTGATCCTGTGAACCTAGAATGAATGGATCACTTGTGTAATGGATTCGCATTATATCTACAGATACGAATCCATATTCATCTTGTTTGTAACATCTACTTTGACTATGACCTTGAGGAGGAACTTCAAACCAATCATATTGAAATAATATAACTGATTTATTGTTCATATATTGAATCTCTAAAATTCTTTTTATCTTTCAAAAATAATCAACATTTCCTGTATGTTCATCACTCTTTACCATCACACCACTATTTTGAGTTTTCAAACCTAGCTTAGATACTACTATTCAAAATCGAGAACCATTCAAGATATATCCATTATGACTAATAACACGAGGGTCCAGAGGTTTTGCCAAAAATAGTAATTCTTTTGTAATTCAGTTATCACCATTCTTCTTTAACTGTACCACCTGTAATATTTTAGTTACAAAATCATAAACATTAACGTTAATTTTTAAAAATAAATTTACGAACCATCAAATGATAGAGTTTACCTTTTCTTTAAACCACGAAGGAAATTCCTCCTTGTGTCTCTTGGCTATGTTTCTATTATTCTCCTTTGTTAATATATATCTAAATGTTCCCTATGGATTGTGAACATTTGAAACAAAAATTAACACACAATTGTTGACTGTTTTAAAAAAATGATGTAAGGATAAAATATATCTTACTCAATCCAAGGTTTGACTTCCTTACAATTATGGAGAATGTAAAAGTGGGCTTGATTGATTTCAAGAGTACTCAACTTTGTCTAAGAACCCCCTGATGGTGGTTTAACGCCACAATTAAATATGGATAAGCTATTGTAATCCATGCCAGAAAAATCAAAATTTCTATCTGGACGATTTTGTTTTGTTTCCATATCAGTCAAATATCTAGAGCAGAATGTCATGCACTCCTCTGCAAGATAGCCTTCAGCAATTGATCCTTTCGCACGAGATTTGTTGCATACATAACCTTTCAAAGTTTGCAAGAATCTATGAAGTATATATATTAATATTAATATTTTTATACATTTAAATTAAAAAAATAGTTTTAAAAAGTAATAAGCCAACCTTTCAATGAAGTACATCCATCAAAATTGCACAGGACCACTCAACTTCGCCTCATTTGCCAAATAAATTGCCAAATGAACCATGACATCAAAGAACGATGGTAAGAACATGCACTCTAATTTACATAATGTAATTCGTATGCTTTTATCTAGCTGATCCAAATTCTCCACACGCAACTCTTTAGGACATAAATCACTAAAAAATAATGACAATTCGATTAATGGTTTATGTGTATCTTTTGACAAGATTTCTTAGATGATAAGTGGTAAAAGCCATTGAAGAAAGAACATGATAATCATGACTTTTAAGTCCATTAATTTTAGCTTCCTTGATTCAATGACTAATATTTGAGGCATACGCATCAGGAAACTTAACTTCTTTGATGAGTTGACAAAATTGAATTCTTTCAGTTTTAGACATTGTATAACTTGTAGGAGGAAGTATGTATTTATCCCCACTTTTTATGGGATGACGGGACTTTTTGATTTTCATCTCTTGTAAGTCCAGTCAAGATTTCAATGTGTCCTTAGTTTTTCCTTCAATGTCCAACAACGTTCCAAATACACTTTCACTATCACTAATATTTTTTTCAACATGTAGTACATCCAAATTATTTCTCAACAGATTTGAAGAAAAATATGAGAGTTCAAAGAATACACTTTTCTTTTCCAATTATCACATCTTTCAGTATCTCTTTTTTTTTTCTTCTGCTCCCATCGACTGACCTTTATGAAAAAGTATTAAGTTGCACAAGCATATCTTCACCACTCAAAGCTTATGGTGCAAGTCTTTCTTCCTTTGTATTGTTAAAATGAATTTTATTCCGTCGATAAGGATGATTTATCTCCAAGAACCTATGATGACCTATGTAGCATTGCTTTAAACTGAACAAGTATCTACATGAAAAACTAGACAAGCTAGTTTACCTTTAGTGCTCCAACCAGACAGAATACCATAAGCAGTAAAATCATTGATTGTCCACAATAAAGAAGCACGTAATTGAAAATTTTCTTTCACAAAAGCATCATAAGTCTCAATTCCATCTGCCCATAAGAAATTTAAATCATCAATCAAGGGTTGGAAATACACGTCAATATCTATACTTGGACTTTTTGGTCCAGTAATAAGTAAGGACAGTAATATACTAGATTGTTTCATGCAAAGCCATGGGGGAAGATTATATGGAATCAAGATGACAGACCACATGCTATATGAATTACTCATTGAACCAAAAAGATTAAATCCATCTGAAGCAAGTCCAAATCTTTCACTATGAGGATCTGAAGAAAAATTTGGATATTTTTTATCAAAAGTTTTTCATGCCAATGAGTCAGCTGGATGTCTTAACACTCCATCATCAATTCGTTTATTTTTGTGCCACCTCATTTCTTCTGTGATTCCTTTCATCATAAATAGTTGTTGTAATCTAGGTATTGTAGGAAAGTATCTAAGAATCTTTCTAGGAATACCCATTTTTTCCTTATTCAAATTATCTAAAGCAACCTCATCATTAACATCTCCTTTTCTTACTGTCCATTTTTTCACCACATTTAGGACATTGTTCAAGATCAACATATTCCTTTCTATATAAGAAATTATTAACACATTCATCTATCTTCACATAATCTAAACCCAAATCTTTTATTATCTTTTGAGCTTCATAAATAGAATTCGGAAGCACATTCTCTTCGGGTAAAGCATTACTCAGTAATTTCAACAAAGAATCAAATGAGGTATTACTCCATCCATGCATACATTTTATTTGAAAAAGATGCATTATAAAAGAGAGTTTGGAGAACTTCTCATAATTTGGATACAACTCTTTTTGTGCATCCTCTAATAACCTAAAGAAACTCTTAGCTTATGTATTACGCTCTTCATGCTCTGACTCAGTTATCTCATTAACTTCATGATTACTATTGGGAACACCATGATACATATCATGCAACATTTCAAAAATGGGAGCATCATCAGGTTCTAAATTTGAATCTTCACTAATATTTGTTTCATTATCCGAAGATAAATCTAGCTCACCATGATTAATCCACCTTTTATATGTTTGGATTATCCCTCATCTATATAAGTCTGTTCTCACTTCATATCGTATTTTTCAAAGAACATTATTATATTTCGTGCATGAACATTGAATTCTTACACCAACTTCAAGATTAGAAAATGCAAAGTTTAGAAATTGTTCCACACAATTTAAGTATTGCAGCAACGTCCTATTTCCAATATGCATCCAACTTTTATCCATAATAAACTTACCTACAGAGAGTTCCATATCAATAAACATAGAATTATATGAATTTTTCTTAGTAAAAAATAAATAAAGTAAATGTTAGAGAATGCCTTCATATTATAAAAAAGTTAAAATAAAGGCCAAAAAGATCTTCAAGACAAAAAAATAATGATTCAAGTGGCTAAACTCAATATTTAAAATATATGTTAATTAAAGGTGAGAATCCAGTAAGAATGTAGTTGCAAACAATCGAATGACATTAAATTTTGGGAGATATATATAGAAGAAAATCGTTGATAGTATTACATACCAGCATAAAGAAAACTTAATTTGGTTCAATGAAAAGTCTCTCTTGTAAACTTAATTTGAAAAACCTTGTTGATCAAGTGAAAGAAGTGATGCTTGCAAATACAAAAATGACATTATGATTGAGTTTGACCAAAACAAATAATTCAATAACTGAAACAATGAAACAACACGTAATACTATAATCAAAGAAATAAGATAGCATGATAGTGATAATAACAATAAATAACAAGGGTACCAGAAAAACACTCAACTATCTACTATCCCTCAAATTAATCAACGAGTATAAAGGGCAGCCCGGTGAACTAAAGCTAGAAGTAGAAGTAGGCCCAAGATGAAGCATTCGAAGTTTATTGTAAGCTATGTTTAAATGGAGAATATGTTCAACTTGTTCCTTAATAGCTGATGCTTGTTATCAAGATAATGAACACAATTTGCGAACAAAAAGGACTTTGTTACACCAGACAAGAAAATATGTAAATATCAAAAAGGAAATGTAGCTAGCATATTAGTGAAAAATTGTCGTCTTTAAATATAGGTTGCTCCTACAGACAAGAAACCAGTTTGTCACCCTTTGCTACTATGAACCCATACTTTATTTGAACACACCATCATCTCCTTCTGCCATCTCTCATAAAACTGCAATAGACAATGACTTTTTTCACAGTTTCAGAACCCCTATTCATTAGAAATAGCCCACTGACGCTATCCCTTTTTCCCCGGACACCTCTTAGTGTTTATTTTCTTACAAAAATTACCTTATCATAAGCACCAAACAGTTTAAAATAACTTTCCCTAAACACTCCTTGGAATTCAATAGTATAGTGGCATGGACGTATAAGCCTATAGAATATAACCCTTGAAGTAAGCTTATGACCTTTCCTAAAAACCTCTTGCACTTTATTTGACAGACAATATTTTAATCTGAATTCAACTAAGTCTATATCTTAAAAGTAACCAGCAATTTGAACAAATAACAAAGTGTATATAAAATCTGATGAATATGAAATTTCTAATAACTCATGAATCATGAATGTGAAAGATAAATACAAAGGCCAAGAACTGATATTGATAAGGCAGAGAAGCGAAGTCCTGTACATAGAACAATGAGTAATATCATTCAGCCACATTGGCCAAAATTCTAACCTTTCACTTTAAAGAATGGCAAAAATGAAGAAACAAATAGGAAAACTTCTAACTACATCCTGGGTATTCTATCTTGTCCATTACGGTATTGTAACACATGTATCACCATAACCTTCCCCACTACAAGTTTAACCAATAGATTTCAACATTTCTCTACTTAAATGTCAACAGTTACTAATTACGCCCATGAATTTCATCAATAAGTCAAGAAGTAGAACTTTGAGGCAGGAAAAAAATAGAATTCAGTACGAACCATGTGTGATCCAGCAAGTGGTAGATAGGCTAGAGAAGAGTGGACATCAGTGGCGGAGCCACCTTGGATTCAAGAGTACATCGGAACCCGCTTCGATGAAAAATTATACTATTTTTACATGGTTAAAATTATTTTTATGCTTATATAGTAGATCTTGAACCCCTTATTTACATGAAAAAATCTTGGCTCCACCACGAGTGGACATGGATGTATATTCATGGTTCTAACGAAGCCTCTCCATAAATACAAGGACTACCACCACCACTGTTACTAGTCAACCTAACAATAAGGACGACCATCTACTCTACGGTGTCATTGACCAATTACTCGAAGAATAATCAGTCACAGAAATAAGCACATAGTCGGACCCATAACAAATTTAACAACTCTATTTCAACAACAACAAGGGACATTATGTTCAAGTTCTTACTCGAGTAAACTTTTCAAACAATTAAACCTAAGGTTGATGAACTCATATGGTTCAATACCCAAAATTGAAGCCAAAATACTTGGCCCCAAGCGAAATTGAACATGAAATCCATTAAACCTAAGGTTTCAATACCCAAAATGAAATCCGTAACCAAATTTAGAGAGTACGTACCGGCAAGTGGTGATGAACCGAATCGAGAAGGAATCAATTAGTAGAGAGTAACGATGAAATTGGAGAAATCAGAGAAGAGATCGATTAGCAGAGATAGTAATGATGAAAGCCACAATAGAGAAATCAAAGAAGAGACAATGAAAGCTTGGGTATAAAAATGAAAAAAGAAAACCTTATTTTGGAGGGTCTCTAATATTTTGTGGGATTTGCCTCCCTTATTTTTATTTGGCAGAAAATTAAAAAAAATAATGAATTTAATGCCTAATTAAGTAGATTAGCAATAAAAAAATTATTGACAAATATTTTATAAAATAAACAACAATTAAAATAAGTTGTTGCCTTTTATTAAAATTAGGCAACAAAATTATGTTTGTTGAGAAAAAGTTATTGTAATTTTTTTATATTTAATTTTTTTTGTACTAACTACAGAATATAGCAACAAAATTAAATTTTTTTGGCAACGATATAAAAATCGTGGTTAAAAATTACAAGATGTAGCAACAAAAAAATTAAGTTGTTGCTATTTATTAATTTAAGCCAACAATAATGTTGTTGTTGCTAATTGTACATTTTCTTGTAGTGTTTCCTCTCAAAACATCTTTCTTGTAGAGTGTCCCTTAGTTGGGACCTTAGTATTAGATCCCTATCATGTACAACTTCACTAATGTTAGATTGCATATCGACCTCACATTATTGCGGAAAGTAGTTGTATCTCCTTCAATTGTGGTCCTTCTCTTAGTAAAAAAATTATTTTCCTAACTAAAATGGATGCATCCTTCATCTGCCTATAAAAATTTAACAAAGAAAATTTCAATATTTGATATTAAAATATATAATTTACATATTTTTGGTCTAAAAACTGCAATTCGAGATCTAATTATGATATACTACAAGCCTAGAACTTATAATCTAGATTTCTAGAAATCATTGATGTATTTACCTTATAATAAACTCCGCATAAATAAATATCGGGTTATATAGGAAACTTAACCTGTCGAACTTGTGACACGCGACAAATTGTTTTAATAAAGTATGGACGAAAATGAAAAAGATGAAGAAGATAAACTCTAGCAGAAATGGAGTCTGCCTTAATTTTAATAACTCATTCGGCACACTAAATTACTATTACTATATTATATGAGTCCATGCATCTAAATAACCACTAAGGTATTAGCTATATTCTAAAAATATTGATACATTCATCAATTAACATGCTTAATAAGTCAATTTGAGTTATATTTCACAAATCCATTTTGGAAAGTAGAGGAAATAGTCCAAGAAAATCAATTGATTATTTTAAACCTTCAAGTGACAATGCTACCGGTATAGATTCTTGCCATATCACATATATAGGAACTCTCATATCTCTATGACTTTCCATGAAAATAACTCGCACATAAACACTTTGAAAAGTGTCTGCAAAAGTCTCAACTTGCGTTAAGAGAAGACCCAAAAAATCAATGAAAACTTTTCCCTTTTGACTCATCTTTGAACACGTCCAATCTAGTCAAATATGAATTCTACCTGAGAATATGAAACTAATAACACCCATATCACTATACTTCAAATTGGGGTACAATAGTCTAACCCAAAAGTCAACCTTGAGCTCACAAGAAAATAAAAAAATTTTATTTACAAGTTTTTTCATAACTAAATGATTTCAAATCTGAAATTTCATAGAAAGAGAGCTAAAATCGATATTAAAATCAAAAATTTATTAATCTTTAACTTTACAGAAAAAACCCTAAAATTTTAAATTGAAAGCCAAAATTTAAAGATGAAATCATGAAATAATCATTGAAAAATGACAAAATATTGATTTGGAAACATACTCAATAGTGAAATCTTGAAAGTTTCTTTTGAAATCTCCCAAAACGATTTCCAAACTTTAAAAATGATGTAAGGGGGTCTTAGATCAAATTGGAAAATTAAAACCTGCCAACATAATTCTTCTTCACAAATGCCATGAATCTATCTCGTTCACAACTAACCTGATCCATGACCCATCGCGAACGTGAGACAACCATCGTGAACGCGATGAATAAGTCTCCTAATCTAGACTCGATTGACCTTTGCTAACACGGTGAACCCGATATTGCGAACACAAAGACCAGCTCAACTCATTCTTCACGAACATGATGCTCCCTCCACGAATGTGAAAATGATTTTTTATTGTACCAGCTGAAAGCAACCAACAGCTGACCACAAGTCCAAAAACTCCCCAACGGACCCTTCAAATGCATTTGGAACCCCCTTAATATGATCTAACTACTAGATGAAAATCTGCATTTCGGGATCAATCCAATCAACGATTTTACCAATGGAGGTCGCTATCAATAGATGTTGGTCGAAGTCAACCCTAGGCCTTAAACCTCCAACTTTACAATGAACTTACACAAAACCCAATCAAATGCCTCGGGTGTCGAATTGGTAGTGCTGCTAACCTAAAAATGATATTTTGGAGCTAGTGAAACTGACGAAATTCTTATACGACATATAAAACTTCAAATATTGATAAATT